>NW_026975557.1:0-37935 GCF_030014295.1 Loxodonta africana
CACGGTTCAAAGCGTGGAACAGCAGACTCTTTTGCAAAGAAGAGAGCGCACAGGCAACAGCAGCCCGCACGTTTCTCAGTGAAAGGGAGAACTCCCTGACTTCATCCAGTCCTCTGAGCAAAGCAGGCAGAGGGAGAGAAACTTTCTTTCCTTCCTCTTTCCTGCAACGAATTCCTCCTTTGCTCTTGCAAACGCAAGGCTTCTTCTGAAAAACTACGTCGCGGTGCAGGGATCCTTCCAGAGGAGCAACGGCATAGTTTTAGCTGGAAGGGCTTGGCAGAGCAGCCGGGGAGAAAAGGCCTCCTGCGATTCTCTTTTCTTTCCGCCTGAATGCGGTCAATTGGCACTTGCCAAAGCAAGGTTTCCCAGCACAAACTACAAAGCAGCAGCTCTCTCCTGGCAGAGGAAATCCCATGCAGTGTTGCCCTGGCGAGATAGTGTTGCTACAGCGAGGCCCAGGGAAAACAGACTGCCTGGAGAAATCCTAGCAAAGCCCTGTGTTTCCCCACAGGAATGTATGTCAGTTTCAGTTCTTTGCCAGCAACGGAGCTCAGACGCAACATCAGATTGTGTGTATCTCAGTGAGAGAAAGAACACTGTGACTTCCCCCGTTCCTCTGACGAAAGCGGTTAGAGGGAGAAAAGCGTCCTTTGCTTTCGCTTTCCCGCAGTGAGCTCGGCAGATCTGCCCTTCGCGAAGGGCCGTTTTCCCCCGGAGAACTGCCTCGCGGTAGCCCTGTTCTGGAAGTGGAACGAGTATGCAGTGTTAGCGTTCAGCTATTGTGAAGGCTCGCTTTGGCCCAGGGCAAACGAAGCGCCGGGGGAAATCTTAGCAGAGCCCGGCGCCTTTCCACGGTTCAAAGCGTGGAACTGCAGACTCTTTTGCAAAGAAGAGAGCGCACAGGCAACAGCAGCCCGCACGTTTCTCAGTGAAAGGGAGAACTCCCTGACTTCATCCAGTTCTCTGAGCAAAGCAGGCAGAGGGAGAGAAACTTTCTTTCCTTCCTCTTTCCTGCAACGAATTCCTCCTTTGCTCTTGCAAACGCAAGGCTTCTTCTGAAAAACTACGTCGCGGTGCAGGGATCCTTCCAGAGGAGCAACGGCATAGTTTTAGCTGGAAGGGCTTGGCAGAGCAGCCGGGGAGAAAAGGCCTCTTTCGATTCTCTTTTCTTTCTGCCTGAATGCGGTCAATTGGCACTTGCCAAAGCAAGGTTTCCCAGCACAAGCTACAAAGCAGCAGCTCTCTCCTGGCAGAGGAAATCCCATGCAGTGTTGCCCTGGCGAGATAGTGTTGCTACAGCGAGGCCCAGGGAAAACAGACTGCCTAGAGAAATCCTAGCAAAGCCCTGTGTTTCCCCACAGGAATGTATGTCAGTTTCAGTTCTTTGCCAGCGACGGAGCTCAGACGCAACATCAGATTGTGTGTATCTCAGTGAGAGAAAGAACACTGTGACTTCCCCCGTTCCTCTGACGAAAGCGGTTAGAGGGAGAAAAGCGTCCTTTGCTTTCGCTTTCCCGCAGTGAGCTCGGCAGATCTGCCCTTCGCGAAGGGCCGTTTTCCCCCGGAGAACTGCCTCGCGGTAGCCCTGTTCTGGAAGTGGAACGAGTATGCAGTGTTAGCGTTCAGCTATTGTGAAGGCTCGCTTTGGCCCAGGGCAAACGAAGCGCCGGGGGAAATCTTAGCAGAGCCCGGCGCCTTTCCACGGTTCAAAGCGTGGAACAGCAGACTCTTTTGCAAAGAAGAGAGCGCACAGGCAACAGCAGCCCGCACGTTTCTCAGTGAAAGGGAGAACTCCCTGACTTCATCCAGTCCTCTGAGCAAAGCAGGCAGAGGGAGAGAAACTTTCTTTCCTTCCTCTTTCCTGCAACGAATTCCTCCTTTGCTCTTGCAAACGCAAGGCTTCTTCTGAAAAACTACGTCGCGGTGCAGGGATCCTTCCAGAGGAGCAACGGCATAGTTTTAGCTGGAAGGGCTTGGCAGAGCAGCCGGGGAGAAAAGGCCTCCTGCGATTCTCTTTTCTTTCCGCCTGAATGCGGTCAATTGGCACTTGCCAAAGCAAGGTTTCCCAGCACAAACTACAAAGCAGCAGCTCTCTCCTGGCAGAGGAAATCCCATGCAGTGTTGCCCTGGCGAGATAGTGTTGCTACAGCGAGGCCCAGGGAAAACAGACTGCCTAGAGAAATCCTAGCAAAGCCCTGTGTTTCCCCACAGGAATGTATGTCAGTTTCAGTTCTTTGCCAGCAACGGAGCTCAGACGCAACATCAGATTGTGTGTATCTCAGTGAGAGAAAGAACACTGTGACTTCCCCCGTTCCTCTGACGAAAGCGGTTAGAGGGAGAAAAGCGTCCTTTGCTTTCGCTTTCCCGCAGTGAGCTCGGCAGATCTGCCCTTCGCGAAGGGCCGTTTTCCCCCGGAGAACTGCCTCGCGGTAGCCCTGTTCTGGAAGTGGAACGAGTATGCAGTGTTAGCGTTCAGCTATTGTGAAGGCTCGCTTTGGCCCAGGGCAAACGAAGCGCCGGGGGAAATCTTAGCAGAGCCCGGCGCCTTTCCACGGTTCAAAGCGTGGAACTGCAGACTCTTTTGCAAAGAAGAGAGCGCACAGGCAACAGCAGCCCGCACGTTTCTCAGTGAAAGGGAGAACTCCCTGACTTCATCCAGTCCTCTGAGCAAAGCAGGCAGAGGGAGAGAAACTTTCTTTCCTTCCTCTTTCCTGCAACGAATTCCTCCTTTGCTCTTGCAAACGCAAGGCTTCTTCTGAAAAACTACGTCGCGGTGCAGGGATCCTTCCAGAGGAGCAACGGCATAGTTTTAGCTGGAAGGGCTTGGCAGAGCAGCCGGGGAGAAAAGGCCTCTTTCGATTCTCTTTTCTTTCTGCCTGAATGCGGTCAATTGGCACTTGCCAAAGCAAGGTTTCCCAGCACAAGCTACAAAGCAGCAGCTCTCTCCTGGCAGAGGAAATCCCATGCAGTGTTGCCCTGGCGAGATAGTGTTGCTACAGCGAGGCCCAGGGAAAACAGACTGCCTAGAGAAATCCTAGCAAAGCCCTGTGTTTCCCCACAGGAATGTATGTCAGTTTCAGTTCTTTGCCAGCGACGGAGCTCAGACGCAACATCAGATTGTGTGTATCTCAGTGAGAGAAAGAACACTGTGACTTCCCCCGTTCCTCTGACGAAAGCGGTTAGAGGGAGAAAAGCGTCCTTTGCTTTCGCTTTCCCGCAGTGAGCTCGGCAGATCTGCCCTTCGCGAAGGGCCGTTTTCCCCCGGAGAACTGCCTCGCGGTAGCCCTGTTCTGGAAGTGGAACGAGTATGCAGTGTTAGCGTTCAGCTATTGTGAAGGCTCGCTTTGGCCCAGGGCAAACGAAGCGCCGGGGGAAATCTTAGCAGAGCCCGGCGCCTTTCCACGGTTCAAAGCGTGGAACTGCAGACTCTTTTGCAAAGAAGAGAGCGCACAGGCAACAGCAGCCCGCACGTTTCTCAGTGAAAGGGAGAACTCCCTGACTTCATCCAGTTCTCTGAGCAAAGCAGGCAGAGGGAGAGAAACTTTCTTTCCTTCCTCTTTCCTGCAACGAATTCCTCCTTTGCTCTTGCAAACGCAAGGCTTCTTCTGAAAAACTACGTCGCGGTGCAGGGATCCTTCCAGAGGAGCAACGGCATAGTTTTAGCTGGAAGGGCTTGGCAGAGCAGCCGGGGAGAAAAGGCCTCTTTCGATTCTCTTTTCTTTCTGCCTGAATGCGGTCAATTGGCACTTGCCAAAGCAAGGTTTCCCAGCACAAGCTACAAAGCAGCAGCTCTCTCCTGGCAGAGGAAATCCCATGCAGTGTTGCCCTGGCGAGATAGTGTTGCTACAGCGAGGCCCAGGGAAAACAGACTGCCTAGAGAAATCCTAGCAAAGCCCTGTGTTTCCCCACAGGAATGTATGTCAGTTTCAGTTCTTTGCCAGCGACGGAGCTCAGACGCAACATCAGATTGTGTGTATCTCAGTGAGAGAAAGAACACTGTGACTTCCCCCGTTCCTCTGACGAAAGCGGTTAGAGGGAGAAAAGCGTCCTTTGCTTTCGCTTTCCCGCAGTGAGCTCGGCAGATCTGCCCTTCGCGAAGGGCCGTTTTCCCCCGGAGAACTGCCTCGCGGTAGCCCTGTTCTGGAAGTGGAACGAGTATGCAGTGTTAGCGTTCAGCTATTGTGAAGGCTCGCTTTGGCCCAGGGCAAACGAAGCGCCGGGGGAAATCTTAGCAGAGCCCGGCGCCTTTCCACGGTTCAAAGCGTGGAACAGCAGACTCTTTTGCAAAGAAGAGAGCGCACAGGCAACAGCAGCCCGCACGTTTCTCAGTGAAAGGGAGAACTCCCTGACTTCATCCAGTCCTCTGAGCAAAGCAGGCAGAGGGAGAGAAACTTTCTTTCCTTCCTCTTTCCTGCAACGAATTCCTCCTTTGCTCTTGCAAACGCAAGGCTTCTTCTGAAAAACTACGTCGCGGTGCAGGGATCCTTCCAGAGGAGCAACGGCATAGTTTTAGCTGGAAGGGCTTGGCAGAGCAGCCGGGGAGAAAAGGCCTCCTGCGATTCTCTTTTCTTTCCGCCTGAATGCGGTCAATTGGCACTTGCCAAAGCAAGGTTTCCCAGCACAAACTACAAAGCAGCAGCTCTCTCCTGGCAGAGGAAATCCCATGCAGTGTTGCCCTGGCGAGATAGTGTTGCTACAGCGAGGCCCAGGGAAAACAGACTGCCTGGAGAAATCCTAGCAAAGCCCTGTGTTTCCCCACAGGAATGTATGTCAGTTTCAGTTCTTTGCCAGCAACGGAGCTCAGAGGCAACATCAGATTGTGTGTATCTCAGTGAGAGAAAGAACACTGTGACTTCCCCCGTTCCTCTGACGAAAGCGGTTAGAGGGAGAAAAGCGTCCTTTGCTTTCGCTTTCCCGCAGTGAGCTCGGCAGATCTGCCCTTCGCGAAGGGCCGTTTTCCCCCGGAGAACTGCCTCGCGGTAGCCCTGTTCTGGAAGTGGAACGAGTATGCAGTGTTAGCGTTCAGCTATTGTGAAGGCTCGCTTTGGCCCAGGGCAAACGAAGCGCCGGGGGAAATCTTAGCAGAGCCCGGCGCCTTTCCACGGTTCAAAGCGTGGAACAGCAGACTCTTTTGCAAAGAAGAGAGCGCACAGGCAACAGCAGCCCGCACGTTTCTCAGTGAAAGGGAGAACTCCCTGACTTCATCCAGTCCTCTGAGCAAAGCAGGCAGAGGGAGAGAAACTTTCTTTCCTTCCTCTTTCCTGCAACGAATTCCTCCTTTGCTCTTGCAAACGCAAGGCTTCTTCTGAAAAACTACGTCTCGGTGCAGGGATCCTTCCAGAGGAGCAACGGCATAGTTTTAGCTGGAAGGGCTTGGCAGAGCAGCCGGGGAGAAAAGGCCTCCTGCGATTCTCTTTTCTTTCTGCCTGAATGCGGTCAATTGGCACTTGCCAAAGCAAGGTTTCCCAGCACAAACTACAAAGCAGCAGCTCTCTCCTGGCAGAGGAAATCCCATGCAGTGTTGCCCTGGCGAGATAGTGTTGCTACAGCGAGGCCCAGGGAAAACAGACTGCCTAGAGAAATCCTAGCAAAGCCCTGTGTTTCCCCACAGGAATGTATGTCAGTTTCAGTTCTTTGCCAGCAACGGAGCTCAGACGCAACATCAGATTGTGTGTATCTCAGTGAGAGAAAGAACACTGTGACTTCCCCCGTTCCTCTGACGAAAGCGGTTAGAGGGAGAAAAGCGTCCTTTGCTTTCGCTTTCCCGCAGTGAGCTCGGCAGATCTGCCCTTCGCGAAGGGCCGTTTTCCCCCGGCGAACTGCCTCGCGGTAGCCCTGTTCTGGAAGTGGAACGAGTATGCAGTGTTAGCGTTCAGCTATTGTGAAGGCTCGCTTTGGCCCAGGGCAAACGAAGCGCCGGGGGAAATCTTAGCAGAGCCCGGCGCCTTTCCACGGTTCAAAGCGTGGAACAGCAGACTCTTTTGCAAAGAAGAGAGCGCACAGGCAACAGCAGCCCGCACGTTTCTCAGTGAAAGGGAGAACTCCCTGACTTCATCCAGTCCTCTGAGCAAAGCAGGCAGAGGGAGAGAAACTTTCTTTCCTTCCTCTTTCCTGCAACGAATTCCTCCTTTGCTCTTGCAAACGCAAGGCTTCTTCTGAAAAACTACGTCGCGGTGCAGGGATCCTTCCAGAGGAGCAACGGCATAGTTTTAGCTGGAAGGGCTTGGCAGAGCAGCCGGGGAGAAAAGGCCTCCTGCGATTCTCTTTTCTTTCCGCCTGAATGCGGTCAATTGGCACTTGCCAAAGCAAGGTTTCCCAGCACAAACTACAAAGCAGCAGCTCTCTCCTGGCAGAGGAAATCCCATGCAGTGTTGCCCTGGCGAGATAGTGTTGCTACAGCGAGGCCCAGGGAAAACAGACTGCCTAGAGAAATCCTAGCAAAGCCCTGTGTTTCCCCACAGGAATGTATGTCAGTTTCAGTTCTTTGCCAGCAACGGAGCTCAGACGCAACATCAGATTGTGTGTATCTCAGTGAGAGAAAGAACACTGTGACTTCCCCCGTTCCTCTGACGAAAGCGGTTAGAGGGAGAAAAGCGTCCTTTGCTTTCGCTTTCCCGCAGTGAGCTCGGCAGATCTGCCCTTCGCGAAGGGCCGTTTTCCCCCGGCGAACTGCCTCGCGGTAGCCCTGTTCTGGAAGTGGAACGAGTATGCAGTGTTAGCGTTCAGCTATTGTGAAGGCTCGCTTTGGCCCAGGGCAAACGAAGCGCCGGGGGAAATCTTAGCAGAGCCCGGCGCCTTTCCACGGTTCAAAGCGTGGAACAGCAGACTCTTTTGCAAAGAAGAGAGCGCACAGGCAACAGCAGCCCGCACGTTTCTCAGTGAAAGGGAGAACTCCCTGACTTCATCCAGTCCTCTGAGCAAAGCAGGCAGAGGGAGAGAAACTTTCTTTCCTTCCTCTTTCCTGCAACGAATTCCTCCTTTGCTCTTGCAAACGCAAGGCTTCTTCTGAAAAACTACGTCGCGGTGCAGGGATCCTTCCAGAGGAGCAACGGCATAGTTTTAGCTGGAAGGGCTTGGCAGAGCAGCCGGGGAGAAAAGGCCTCCTGCGATTCTCTTTTCTTTCCGCCTGAATGCGGTCAATTGGCACTTGCCAAAGCAAGGTTTCCCAGCACAAACTACAAAGCAGCAGCTCTCTCCTGGCAGAGGAAATCCCATGCAGTGTTGCCCTGGCGAGATAGTGTTGCTACAGCGAGGCCCAGGGAAAACAGACTGCCTGGAGAAATCCTAGCAAAGCCCTGTGTTTCCCCACAGGAATGTATGTCAGTTTCAGTTCTTTGCCAGCAACGGAGCTCAGACGCAACATCAGATTGTGTGTATCTCAGTGAGAGAAAGAACACTGTGACTTCCCCCGTTCCTCTGACGAAAGCGGTTAGAGGGAGAAAAGCGTCCTTTGCTTTCGCTTTCCCGCAGTGAGCTCGGCAGATCTGCCCTTCGCGAAGGGCCGTTTTCCCCCGGAGAACTGCCTCGCGGTAGCCCTGTTCTGGAAGTGGAACGAGTATGCAGTGTTAGCGTTCAGCTATTGTGAAGGCTCGCTTTGGCCCAGGGCAAACGAAGCGCCGGGGGAAATCTTAGCAGAGCCCGGCGCCTTTCCACGGTTCAAAGCGTGGAACAGCAGACTCTTTTGCAAAGAAGAGAGCGCACAGGCAACAGCAGCCCGCACGTTTCTCAGTGAAAGGGAGAACTCCCTGACTTCATCCAGTCCTCTGAGCAAAGCAGGCAGAGGGAGAGAAACTTTCTTTCCTTCCTCTTTCCTGCAACGAATTCCTCCTTTGCTCTTGCAAACGCAAGGCTTCTTCTGAAAAACTACGTCGCGGTGCAGGGATCCTTCCAGAGGAGCAACGGCATAGTTTTAGCTGGAAGGGCTTGGCAGAGCAGCCGGGGAGAAAAGGCCTCTTGCGATTCTCTTTTCTTTCTGCCTGAATGCGGTCAATTGGCACTTGCCAGGGCAAGGTTTCCCAGCACAAACTACAAAGCAGCAGCTCTCTCCTGGCAGAGGAAATCCCATGCAGTGTTGCCCTGGCGAGATAGTGTTGCTACAGCGAGGCCCAGGGAAAACAGACTGCCTAGAGAAATCCTAGCAAAGCCCTGTGTTTCCCCACAGGAATGTATGTCAGTTTCAGTTCTTTGCCAGCAACGGAGCTCAGAGGCAACATCAGATTGTGTGTATCTCAGTGAGAGAAAGAACACTGTGACTTCCACCGTTCCTCTGACGAAAGCGGTTAGAGGGAGAAAAGCGTCCTTTGCTTTCGCTTTCCCGCAGTGAGCTCGGCAGATCTGCCCTTCGCGAAGGGCCGTTTTCCCCCGGAGAACTGCCTCGCGGTAGCCCTGTTCTGGAAGTGGAACGAGTATGCAGTGTTAGCGTTCAGCTATTGTGAAGGCTCGCTTTGGCCCAGGGCAAACGAAGCGCCGGGGGAAATCTTAGCAGAGCCCGGCGCCTTTCCACGGTTCAAAGCGTGGAACAGCAGACTCTTTTGCAAAGAAGAGAGCGCACAGGCAACAGCAGCCCGCACGTTTCTCAGTGAAAGGGAGAACTCCCTGACTTCATCCAGTCCTCTGAGCAAAGCAGGCAGAGGGAGAGAAACTTTCTTTCCTTCCTCTTTCCTGCAACGAATTCCTCCTTTGCTCTTGCAAACGCAAGGCTTCTTCTGAAAAACTACGTCGCGGTGCAGGGATCCTTCCAGAGGAGCAACGGCATAGTTTTAGCTGGAAGGGCTTGGCAGAGCAGCCGGGGAGAAAAGGCCTCCTGCGATTCTCTTTTCTTTCCGCCTGAATGCGGTCAATTGGCACTTGCCAAAGCAAGGTTTCCCAGCACAAACTACAAAGCAGCAGCTCTCTCCTGGCAGAGGAAATCCCATGCAGTGTTGCCCTGGCGAGATAGTGTTGCTACAGCGAGGCCCAGGGAAAACAGACTGCCTAGAGAAATCCTAGCAAAGCCCTGTGTTTCCCCACAGGAATGTATGTCAGTTTCAGTTCTTTGCCAGCAACGGAGCTCAGACGCAACATCAGATTGTGTGTATCTCAGTGAGAGAAAGAACACTGTGACTTCCCCCGTTCCTCTGACGAAAGCGGTTAGAGGGAGAAAAGCGTCCTTTGCTTTCGCTTTCCCGCAGTGAGCTCGGCAGATCTGCCCTTCGCGAAGGGCCGTTTTCCCCCGGAGAACTGCCTCGCGGTAGCCCTGTTCTGGAAGTGGAACGAGTATGCAGTGTTAGCGTTCAGCTATTGTGAAGGCTCGCTTTGGCCCAGGGCAAACGAAGCGCCGGGGGAAATCTTAGCAGAGCCCGGCGCCTTTCCACGGTTCAAAGCGTGGAACTGCAGACTCTTTTGCAAAGAAGAGAGCGCACAGGCAACAGCAGCCCGCACGTTTCTCAGTGAAAGGGAGAACTCCCTGACTTCATCCAGTCCTCTGAGCAAAGCAGGCAGAGGGAGAGAAACTTTCTTTCCTTCCTCTTTCCTGCAACGAATTCCTCCTTTGCTCTTGCAAACGCAAGGCTTCTTCTGAAAAACTACGTCGCGGTGCAGGGATCCTTCCAGAGGAGCAACGGCATAGTTTTAGCTGGAAGGGCTTGGCAGAGCAGCCGGGGAGAAAAGGCCTCTTTCGATTCTCTTTTCTTTCTGCCTGAATGCGGTCAATTGGCACTTGCCAAAGCAAGGTTTCCCAGCACAAGCTACAAAGCAGCAGCTCTCTCCTGGCAGAGGAAATCCCATGCAGTGTTGCCCTGGCGAGATAGTGTTGCTACAGCGAGGCCCAGGGAAAACAGACTGCCTAGAGAAATCCTAGCAAAGCCCTGTGTTTCCCCACAGGAATGTATGTCAGTTTCAGTTCTTTGCCAGCGACGGAGCTCAGACGCAACATCAGATTGTGTGTATCTCAGTGAGAGAAAGAACACTGTGACTTCCCCCGTTCCTCTGACGAAAGCGGTTAGAGGGAGAAAAGCGTCCTTTGCTTTCGCTTTCCCGCAGTGAGCTCGGCAGATCTGCCCTTCGCGAAGGGCCGTTTTCCCCCGGAGAACTGCCTCGCGGTAGCCCTGTTCTGGAAGTGGAACGAGTATGCAGTGTTAGCGTTCAGCTATTGTGAAGGCTCGCTTTGGCCCAGGGCAAACGAAGCGCCGGGGGAAATCTTAGCAGAGCCCGGCGCCTTTCCACGGTTCAAAGCGTGGAACTGCAGACTCTTTTGCAAAGAAGAGAGCGCACAGGCAACAGCAGCCCGCACGTTTCTCAGTGAAAGGGAGAACTCCCTGACTTCATCCAGTTCTCTGAGCAAAGCAGGCAGAGGGAGAGAAACTTTCTTTCCTTCCTCTTTCCTGCAACGAATTCCTCCTTTGCTCTTGCAAACGCAAGGCTTCTTCTGAAAAACTACGTCGCGGTGCAGGGATCCTTCCAGAGGAGCAACGGCATAGTTTTAGCTGGAAGGGCTTGGCAGAGCAGCCGGGGAGAAAAGGCCTCTTTCGATTCTCTTTTCTTTCCGCCTGAATGCGGTCAATTGGCACTTGCCAAAGCAAGGTTTCCCAGCACAAGCTACAAAGCAGCAGCTCTCTCCTGGCAGAGGAAATCCCATGCAGTGTTGCCCTGGCGAGATAGTGTTGCTACAGCGAGGCCCAGGGAAAACAGACTGCCTAGAGAAATCCTAGCAAAGCCCTGTGTTTCCCCACAGGAATGTATGTCAGTTTCAGTTCTTTGCCAGCGACGGAGCTCAGACGCAACATCAGATTGTGTGTATCTCAGTGAGAGAAAGAACACTGTGACTTCCCCCGTTCCTCTGACGAAAGCGGTTAGAGGGAGAAAAGCGTCCTTTGCTTTCGCTTTCCCGCAGTGAGCTCGGCAGATCTGCCCTTCGCGAAGGGCCGTTTTCCCCCGGAGAACTGCCTCGCGGTAGCCCTGTTCTGGAAGTGGAACGAGTATGCAGTGTTAGCGTTCAGCTATTGTGAAGGCTCGCTTTGGCCCAGGGCAAACGAAGCGCCGGGGGAAATCTTAGCAGAGCCCGGCGCCTTTCCACGGTTCAAAGCGTGGAACAGCAGACTCTTTTGCAAAGAAGAGAGCGCACAGGCAACAGCAGCCCGCACGTTTCTCAGTGAAAGGGAGAACTCCCTGACTTCATCCAGTCCTCTGAGCAAAGCAGGCAGAGGGAGAGAAACTTTCTTTCCTTCCTCTTTCCTGCAACGAATTCCTCCTTTGCTCTTGCAAACGCAAGGCTTCTTCTGAAAAACTACGTCGCGGTGCAGGGATCCTTCCAGAGGAGCAACGGCATAGTTTTAGCTGGAAGGGCTTGGCAGAGCAGCCGGGGAGAAAAGGCCTCCTGCGATTCTCTTTTCTTTCCGCCTGAATGCGGTCAATTGGCACTTGCCAAAGCAAGGTTTCCCAGCACAAACTACAAAGCAGCAGCTCTCTCCTGGCAGAGGAAATCCCATGCAGTGTTGCCCTGGCGAGATAGTGTTGCTACAGCGAGGCCCAGGGAAAACAGACTGCCTGGAGAAATCCTAGCAAAGCCCTGTGTTTCCCCACAGGAATGTATGTCAGTTTCAGTTCTTTGCCAGCAACGGAGCTCAGAGGCAACATCAGATTGTGTGTATCTCAGTGAGAGAAAGAACACTGTGACTTCCCCCGTTCCTCTGACGAAAGCGGTTAGAGGGAGAAAAGCGTCCTTTGCTTTCGCTTTCCCGCAGTGAGCTCGGCAGATCTGCCCTTCGCGAAGGGCCGTTTTCCCCCGGAGAACTGCCTCGCGGTAGCCCTGTTCTGGAAGTGGAACGAGTATGCAGTGTTAGCGTTCAGCTATTGTGAAGGCTCGCTTTGGCCCAGGGCAAACGAAGCGCCGGGGGAAATCTTAGCAGAGCCCGGCGCCTTTCCACGGTTCAAAGCGTGGAACAGCAGACTCTTTTGCAAAGAAGAGAGCGCACAGGCAACAGCAGCCCGCACGTTTCTCAGTGAAAGGGAGAACTCCCTGACTTCATCCAGTCCTCTGAGCAAAGCAGGCAGAGGGAGAGAAACTTTCTTTCCTTCCTCTTTCCTGCAACGAATTCCTCCTTTGCTCTTGCAAACGCAAGGCTTCTTCTGAAAAACTACGTCTCGGTGCAGGGATCCTTCCAGAGGAGCAACGGCATAGTTTTAGCTGGAAGGGCTTGGCAGAGCAGCCGGGGAGAAAAGGCCTCCTGCGATTCTCTTTTCTTTCCGCCTGAATGCGGTCAATTGGCACTTGCCAAAGCAAGGTTTCCCAGCACAAACTACAAAGCAGCAGCTCTCTCCTGGCAGAGGAAATCCCATGCAGTGTTGCCCTGGCGAGATAGTGTTGCTACAGCGAGGCCCAGGGAAAACAGACTGCCTAGAGAAATCCTAGCAAAGCCCTGTGTTTCCCCACAGGAATGTATGTCAGTTTCAGTTCTTTGCCAGCAACGGAGCTCAGACGCAACATCAGATTGTGTGTATCTCAGTGAGAGAAAGAACACTGTGACTTCCCCCGTTCCTCTGACGAAAGCGGTTAGAGGGAGAAAAGCGTCCTTTGCTTTCGCTTTCCCGCAGTGAGCTCGGCAGATCTGCCCTTCGCGAAGGGCCGTTTTCCCCCGGAGAACTGCCTCGCGGTAGCCCTGTTCTGGAAGTGGAACGAGTATGCAGTGTTAGCGTTCAGCTATTGTGAAGGCTCGCTTTGGCCCAGGGCAAACGAAGCGCCGGGGGAAATCTTAGCAGAGCCCGGCGCCTTTCCACGGTTCAAAGCGTGGAACAGCAGACTCTTTTGCAAAGAAGAGAGCGCACAGGCAACAGCAGCCCGCACGTTTCTCAGTGAAAGGGAGAACTCCCTGACTTCATCCAGTCCTCTGAGCAAAGCAGGCAGAGGGAGAGAAACTTTCTTTCCTTCCTCTTTCCTGCAACGAATTCCTCCTTTGCTCTTGCAAACGCAAGGCTTCTTCTGAAAAACTACGTCGCGGTGCAGGGATCCTTCCAGAGGAGCAACGGCATAGTTTTAGCTGGAAGGGCTTGGCAGAGCAGCCGGGGAGAAAAGGCCTCCTGCGATTCTCTTTTCTTTCCGCCTGAATGCGGTCAATTGGCACTTGCCAAAGCAAGGTTTCCCAGCACAAACTACAAAGCAGCAGCTCTCTCCTGGCAGAGGAAATCCCATGCAGTGTTGCCCTGGCGAGATAGTGTTGCTACAGCGAGGCCCAGGGAAAACAGACTGCCTAGAGAAATCCTAGCAAAGCCCTGTGTTTCCCCACAGGAATGTATGTCAGTTTCAGTTCTTTGCCAGCAACGGAGCTCAGACGCAACATCAGATTGTGTGTATCTCAGTGAGAGAAAGAACACTGTGACTTCCCCCGTTCCTCTGACGAAAGCGGTTAGAGGGAGAAAAGCGTCCTTTGCTTTCGCTTTCCCGCAGTGAGCTCGGCAGATCTGCCCTTCGCGAAGGGCCGTTTTCCCCCGGCGAACTGCCTCGCGGTAGCCCTGTTCTGGAAGTGGAACGAGTATGCAGTGTTAGCGTTCAGCTATTGTGAAGGCTCGCTTTGGCCCAGGGCAAACGAAGCGCCGGGGGAAATCTTAGCAGAGCCCGGCGCCTTTCCACGGTTCAAAGCGTGGAACAGCAGACTCTTTTGCAAAGAAGAGAGCGCACAGGCAACAGCAGCCCGCACGTTTCTCAGTGAAAGGGAGAACTCCCTGACTTCATCCAGTCCTCTGAGCAAAGCAGGCAGAGGGAGAGAAACTTTCTTTCCTTCCTCTTTCCTGCAACGAATTCCTCCTTTGCTCTTGCAAACGCAAGGCTTCTTCTGAAAAACTACGTCGCGGTGCAGGGATCCTTCCAGAGGAGCAACGGCATAGTTTTAGCTGGAAGGGCTTGGCAGAGCAGCCGGGGAGAAAAGGCCTCCTGCGATTCTCTTTTCTTTCCGCCTGAATGCGGTCAATTGGCACTTGCCAAAGCAAGGTTTCCCAGCACAAACTACAAAGCAGCAGCTCTCTCCTGGCAGAGGAAATCCCATGCAGTGTTGCCCTGGCGAGATAGTGTTGCTACAGCGAGGCCCAGGGAAAACAGACTGCCTGGAGAAATCCTAGCAAAGCCCTGTGTTTCCCCACAGGAATGTATGTCAGTTTCAGTTCTTTGCCAGCAACGGAGCTCAGACGCAACATCAGATTGTGTGTATCTCAGTGAGAGAAAGAACACTGTGACTTCCCCCGTTCCTCTGACGAAAGCGGTTAGAGGGAGAAAAGCGTCCTTTGCTTTCGCTTTCCCGCAGTGAGCTCGGCAGATCTGCCCTTCGCGAAGGGCCGTTTTCCCCCGGAGAACTGCCTCGCGGTAGCCCTGTTCTGGAAGTGGAACGAGTATGCAGTGTTAGCGTTCAGCTATTGTGAAGGCTCGCTTTGGCCCAGGGCAAACGAAGCGCCGGGGGAAATCTTAGCAGAGCCCGGCGCCTTTCCACGGTTCAAAGCGTGGAACAGCAGACTCTTTTGCAAAGAAGAGAGCGCACAGGCAACAGCAGCCCGCACGTTTCTCAGTGAAAGGGAGAACTCCCTGACTTCATCCAGTCCTCTGAGCAAAGCAGGCAGAGGGAGAGAAACTTTCTTTCCTTCCTCTTTCCTGCAACGAATTCCTCCTTTGCTCTTGCAAACGCAAGGCTTCTTCTGAAAAACTACGTCGCGGTGCAGGGATCCTTCCAGAGGAGCAACGGCATAGTTTTAGCTGGAAGGGCTTGGCAGAGCAGCCGGGGAGAAAAGGCCTCCTGCGATTCTCTTTTCTTTCCGCCTGAATGCGGTCAATTGGCACTTGCCAAAGCAAGGTTTCCCAGCACAAACTACAAAGCAGCAGCTCTCTCCTGGCAGAGGAAATCCCATGCAGTGTTGCCCTGGCGAGATAGTGTTGCTACAGCGAGGCCCAGGGAAAACAGACTGCCTAGAGAAATCCTAGCAAAGCCCTGTGTTTCCCCACAGGAATGTATGTCAGTTTCAGTTCTTTGCCAGCAACGGAGCTCAGACGCAACATCAGATTGTGTGTATCTCAGTGAGAGAAAGAACACTGTGACTTCCCCCGTTCCTCTGACGAAAGCGGTTAGAGGGAGAAAAGCGTCCTTTGCTTTCGCTTTCCCGCAGTGAGCTCGGCAGATCTGCCCTTCGCGAAGGGCCGTTTTCCCCCGGAGAACTGCCTCGCGGTAGCCCTGTTCTGGAAGTGGAACGAGTATGCAGTGTTAGCGTTCAGCTATTGTGAAGGCTCGCTTTGGCCCAGGGCAAACGAAGCGCCGGGGGAAATCTTAGCAGAGCCCGGCGCCTTTCCACGGTTCAAAGCGTGGAACAGCAGACTCTTTTGCAAAGAAGAGAGCGCACAGGCAACAGCAGCCCGCACGTTTCTCAGTGAAAGGGAGAACTCCCTGACTTCATCCAGTCCTCTGAGCAAAGCAGGCAGAGGGAGAGAAACTTTCTTTCCTTCCTCTTTCCTGCAACGAATTCCTCCTTTGCTCTTGCAAACGCAAGGCTTCTTCTGAAAAACTACGTCGCGGTGCAGGGATCCTTCCAGAGGAGCAACGGCATAGTTTTAGCTGGAAGGGCTTGGCAGAGCAGCCGGGGAGAAAAGGCCTCCTGCGATTCTCTTTTCTTTCCGCCTGAATGCGGTCAATTGGCACTTGCCAAAGCAAGGTTTCCCAGCACAAACTACAAAGCAGCAGCTCTCTCCTGGCAGAGGAAATCCCATGCAGTGTTGCCCTGGCGAGATAGTGTTGCTACAGCGAGGCCCAGGGAAAACAGACTGCCTGGAGAAATCCTAGCAAAGCCCTGTGTTTCCCCACAGGAATGTATGTCAGTTTCAGTTCTTTGCCAGCAACGGAGCTCAGAGGCAACATCAGATTGTGTGTATCTCAGTGAGAGAAAGAACACTGTGACTTCCCCCGTTCCTCTGACGAAAGCGGTTAGAGGGAGAAAAGCGTCCTTTGCTTTCGCTTTCCCGCAGTGAGCTCGGCAGATCTGCCCTTCGCGAAGGGCCGTTTTCCCCCGGAGAACTGCCTCGCGGTAGCCCTGTTCTGGAAGTGGAACGAGTATGCAGTGTTAGCGTTCAGCTATTGTGAAGGCTCGCTTTGGCCCAGGGCAAACGAAGCGCCGGGGGAAATCTTAGCAGAGCCCGGCGCCTTTCCACGGTTCAAAGCGTGGAACAGCAGACTCTTTTGCAAAGAAGAGAGCGCACAGGCAACAGCAGCCCGCACGTTTCTCAGTGAAAGGGAGAACTCCCTGACTTCATCCAGTCCTCTGAGCAAAGCAGGCAGAGGGAGAGAAACTTTCTTTCCTTCCTCTTTCCTGCAACGAATTCCTCCTTTGCTCTTGCAAACGCAAGGCTTCTTCTGAAAAACTACGTCGCGGTGCAGGGATCCTTCCAGAGGAGCAACGGCATAGTTTTAGCTGGAAGGGCTTGGCAGAGCAGCCGGGGAGAAAAGGCCTCTTGCGATTCTCTTTTCTTTCTGCCTGAATGCGGTCAATTGGCACTTGCCAGGGCAAGGTTTCCCAGCACAAACTACAAAGCAGCAGCTCTCTCCTGGCAGAGGAAATCCCATGCAGTGTTGCCCTGGCGAGATAGTGTTGCTACAGCGAGGCCCAGGGAAAACAGACTGCCTAGAGAAATCCTAGCAAAGCCCTGTGTTTCCCCACAGGAATGTATGTCAGTTTCAGTTCTTTGCCAGCAACGGAGCTCAGAGGCAACATCAGATTGTGTGTATCTCAGTGAGAGAAAGAACACTGTGACTTCCACCGTTCCTCTGACGAAAGCGGTTAGAGGGAGAAAAGCGTCCTTTGCTTTCGCTTTCCCGCAGTGAGCTCGGCAGATCTGCCCTTCGCGAAGGGCCGTTTTCCCCCGGAGAACTGCCTCGCGGTAGCCCTGTTCTGGAAGTGGAACGAGTATGCAGTGTTAGCGTTCAGCTATTGTGAAGGCTCGCTTTGGCCCAGGGCAAACGAAGCGCCGGGGGAAATCTTAGCAGAGCCCGGCGCCTTTCCACGGTTCAAAGCGTGGAACAGCAGACTCTTTTGCAAAGAAGAGAGCGCACAGGCAACAGCAGCCCGCACGTTTCTCAGTGAAAGGGAGAACTCCCTGACTTCATCCAGTCCTCTGAGCAAAGCAGGCAGAGGGAGAGAAACTTTCTTTCCTTCCTCTTTCCTGCAACGAATTCCTCCTTTGCTCTTGCAAACGCAAGGCTTCTTCTGAAAAACTACGTCGCGGTGCAGGGATCCTTCCAGAGGAGCAACGGCATAGTTTTAGCTGGAAGGGCTTGGCAGAGCAGCCGGGGAGAAAAGGCCTCCTGCGATTCTCTTTTCTTTCCGCCTGAATGCGGTCAATTGGCACTTGCCAAAGCAAGGTTTCCCAGCACAAACTACAAAGCAGCAGCTCTCTCCTGGCAGAGGAAATCCCATGCAGTGTTGCCCTGGCGAGATAGTGTTGCTACAGCGAGGCCCAGGGAAAACAGACTGCCTGGAGAAATCCTAGCAAAGCCCTGTGTTTCCCCACAGGAATGTATGTCAGTTTCAGTTCTTTGCCAGCAACGGAGCTCAGAGGCAACATCAGATTGTGTGTATCTCAGTGAGAGAAAGAACACTGTGACTTCCCCCGTTCCTCTGACGAAAGCGGTTAGAGGGAGAAAAGCGTCCTTTGCTTTCGCTTTCCCGCAGTGAGCTCGGCAGATCTGCCCTTCGCGAAGGGCCGTTTTCCCCCGGAGAACTGCCTCGCGGTAGCCCTGTTCTGGAAGTGGAACGAGTATGCAGTGTTAGCGTTCAGCTATTGTGAAGGCTCGCTTTGGCCCAGGGCAAACGAAGCGCCGGGGGAAATCTTAGCAGAGCCCGGCGCCTTTCCACGGTTCAAAGCGTGGAACAGCAGACTCTTTTGCAAAGAAGAGAGCGCACAGGCAACAGCAGCCCGCACGTTTCTCAGTGAAAGGGAGAACTCCCTGACTTCATCCAGTTCTCTGAGCAAAGCAGGCAGAGGGAGAGAAACTTTCTTTCCTTCCTCTTTCCTGCAACGAATTCCTCCTTTGCTCTTGCAAACGCAAGGCTTCTTCTGAAAAACTACGTCGCGGTGCAGGGATCCTTCCAGAGGAGCAACGGCATAGTTTTAGCTGGAAGGGCTTGGCAGAGCAGCCGGGGAGAAAAGGCCTCTTGCGATTCTCTTTTCTTTCTGCCTGAATGCGGTCAATTGGCACTTGCCAAAGCAAGGTTTCCCAGCACAAACTACAAAGCAGCAGCTCTCTCCTGGCAGAGGAAATCCCATGCAGTGTTGCCCTGGCGAGATAGTGTTGCTACAGCGAGGCCCAGGGAAAACAGACTGCCTAGAGAAATCCTAGCAAAGCCCTGTGTTTCCCCACAGGAATGTATGTCAGTTTCAGTTCTTTGCCAGCGACGGAGCTCAGACGCAACATCAGATTGTGTGTATCTCAGTGAGAGAAAGAACACTGTGACTTCCCCCGTTCCTCTGACGAAAGCGGTTAGAGGGAGAAAAGCGTCCTTTGCTTTCGCTTTCCCGCAGTGAGCTCGGCAGATCTGCCCTTCGCGAAGGGCCGTTTTCCCCCGGAGAACTGCCTCGCGGTAGCCCTGTTCTGGAAGTGGAACGAGTATGCAGTGTTAGCGTTCAGCTATTGTGAAGGCTCGCTTTGGCCCAGGGCAAACGAAGCGCCGGGGGAAATCTTAGCAGAGCCCGGCGCCTTTCCACGGTTCAAAGCGTGGAACAGCAGACTCTTTTGCAAAGAAGAGAGCGCACAGGCAACAGCAGCCCGCACGTTTCTCAGTGAAAGGGAGAACTCCCTGACTTCATCCAGTCCTCTGAGCAAAGCAGGCAGAGGGAGAGAAACTTTCTTTCCTTCCTCTTTCCTGCAACGAATTCCTCCTTTGCTCTTGCAAACACAAGGCTTCTTCTGAAAAACTACGTCGCGGTGCAGGGATCCTTCCAGAGGAGCAACGGCATAGTTTTAGCTGGAAGGGCTTGGCAGAGCAGCCGGGGAGAAAAGGCCTCCTGCGATTCTCTTTTCTTTCCGCCTGAATGCGCTCAATTGGCACTTGCCAAAGCAAGGTTTCCCAGCACAAACTACAAAGCAGCAGCTCTCTCCTGGCAGAGGAAATCCCATGCAGTGTTGCCCTGGCGAGATAGTGTTGCTACAGCGAGGCCCAGGGAAAACAGACTGCCTAGAGAAATCCTAGCAAAGCCCTGTGTTTCCCCACAGGAATGTATGTCAGTTTCAGTTCTTTGCCAGCGACGGAGCTCAGACGCAACATCAGATTGTGTGTATCTCAGTGAGAGAAAGAACACTGTGACTTCCCCCGTTCCTCTGACGAAAGCGGTTAGAGGGAGAAAAGCGTCCTTTGCTTTCGCTTTCCCGCAGTGAGCTCGGCAGATCTGCCCTTCGCGAAGGGCCGTTTTCCCCCGGAGAACTGCCTCGCGGTAGCCCTGTTCTGGAAGTGGAACGAGTATGCAGTGTTAGCGTTCAGCTATTGTGAAGGCTCGCTTTGGCCCAGGGCAAACGAAGCGCCGGGGGAAATCTTAGCAGAGCCCGGCGCCTTTCCACGGTTCAAAGCGTGGAACTGCAGACTCTTTTGCAAAGAAGAGAGCGCACAGGCAACAGCAGCCCGCACGTTTCTCAGTGAAAGGGAGAACTCCCTGACTTCATCCAGTTCTCTGAGCAAAGCAGGCAGAGGGAGAGAAACTTTCTTTCCTTCCTCTTTCCTGCAACGAATTCCTCCTTTGCTCTTGCAAACGCAAGGCTTCTTCTGAAAAACTACGTCGCGGTGCAGGGATCCTTCCAGAGGAGCAACGGCATAGTTTTAGCTGGAAGGGCTTGGCAGAGCAGCCGGGGAGAAAAGGCCTCTTGCGATTCTCTTTTCTTTCTGCCTGAATGCGGTCAATTGGCACTTGCCAAAGCAAGGTTTCCCAGCACAAGCTACAAAGCAGCAGCTCTCTCCTGGCAGAGGAAATCCCATGCAGTGTTGCCCTGGCGAGATAGTGTTGCTACAGCGAGGCCCAGGGAAAACAGACTGCCTAGAGAAATCCTAGCAAAGCCCTGTGTTTCCCCACAGGAATGTATGTCAGTTTCAGTTCTTTGCCAGCGACGGAGCTCAGACGCAACATCAGATTGTGTGTATCTCAGTGAGAGAAAGAACACTGTGACTTCCCCCGTTCCTCTGACGAAAGCGGTTAGAGGGAGAAAAGCGTCCTTTGCTTTCGCTTTCCCGCAGTGAGCTCGGCAGATCTGCCCTTCGCGAAGGGCCGTTTTCCCCCGGAGAACTGCCTCGCGGTAGCCCTGTTCTGGAAGTGGAACGAGTATGCAGTGTTAGCGTTCAGCTATTGTGAAGGCTCGCTTTGGCCCAGGGCAAACGAAGCGCCGGGGGAAATCTTAGCAGAGCCCGGCGCCTTTCCACGGTTCAAAGCGTGGAACAGCAGACTCTTTTGCAAAGAAGAGAGCGCACAGGCAACAGCAGCCCGCACGTTTCTCAGTGAAAGGGAGAACTCCCTGACTTCATCCAGTCCTCTGAGCAAAGCAGGCAGAGGGAGAGAAACTTTCTTTCCTTCCTCTTTCCTGCAACGAATTCCTCCTTTGCTCTTGCAAACGCAAGGCTTCTTCTGAAAAACTACGTCGCGGTGCAGGGATCCTTCCAGAGGAGCAACGGCATAGTTTTAGCTGGAAGGGCTTGGCAGAGCAGCCGGGGAGAAAAGGCCTCCTGCGATTCTCTTTTCTTTCCGCCTGAATGCGGTCAATTGGCACTTGCCAAAGCAAGGTTTCCCAGCACAAACTACAAAGCAGCAGCTCTCTCCTGGCAGAGGAAATCCCATGCAGTGTTGCCCTGGCGAGATAGTGTTGCTACAGCGAGGCCCAGGGAAAACAGACTGCCTGGAGAAATCCTAGCAAAGCCCTGTGTTTCCCCACAGGAATGTATGTCAGTTTCAGTTCTTTGCCAGCAACGGAGCTCAGAGGCAACATCAGATTGTGTGTATCTCAGTGAGAGAAAGAACACTGTGACTTCCCCCGTTCCTCTGACGAAAGCGGTTAGAGGGAGAAAAGCGTCCTTTGCTTTCGCTTTCCCGCAGTGAGCTCGGCAGATCTGCCCTTCGCGAAGGGCCGTTTTCCCCCGGAGAACTGCCTCGCGGTAGCCCTGTTCTGGAAGTGGAACGAGTATGCAGTGTTAGCGTTCAGCTATTGTGAAGGCTCGCTTTGGCCCAGGGCAAACGAAGCGCCGGGGGAAATCTTAGCAGAGCCCGGCGCCTTTCCACGGTTCAAAGCGTGGAACAGCAGACTCTTTTGCAAAGAAGAGAGCGCACAGGCAACAGCAGCCCGCACGTTTCTCAGTGAAAGGGAGAACTCCCTGACTTCATCCAGTCCTCTGAGCAAAGCAGGCAGAGGGAGAGAAACTTTCTTTCCTTCCTCTTTCCTGCAACGAATTCCTCCTTTGCTCTTGCAAACGCAAGGCTTCTTCTGAAAAACTACGTCGCGGTGCAGGGATCCTTCCAGAGGAGCAACGGCATAGTTTTAGCTGGAAGGGCTTGGCAGAGCAGCCGGGGAGAAAAGGCCTCTTGCGATTCTCTTTTCTTTCTGCCTGAATGCGGTCAATTGGCACTTGCCAAAGCAAGGTTTCCCAGCACAAGCTACAAAGCAGCAGCTCTCTCCTGGCAGAGGAAATCCCATGCAGTGTTGCCCTGGCGAGATAGTGTTGCTACAGCGAGGCCCAGGGAAAACAGACTGCCTAGAGAAATCCTAGCAAAGCCCTGTGTTTCCCCACAGGAATGTATGTCAGTTTCAGTTCTTTGCCAGCGACGGAGCTCAGACGCAACATCAGATTGTGTGTATCTCAGTGAGAGAAAGAACACTGTGACTTCCCCCGTTCCTCTGACGAAAGCGGTTAGAGGGAGAAAAGCGTCCTTTGCTTTCGCTTTCCCGCAGTGAGCTCGGCAGATCTGCCCTTCGCGAAGGGCCGTTTTCCCCCGGAGAACTGCCTCGCGGTAGCCCTGTTCTGGAAGTGGAACGAGTATGCAGTGTTAGCGTTCAGCTATTGTGAAGGCTCGCTTTGGCCCAGGGCAAACGAAGCGCCGGGGGAAATCTTAGCAGAGCCCGGCGCCTTTCCACGGTTCAAAGCGTGGAACAGCAGACTCTTTTGCAAAGAAGAGAGCGCACAGGCAACAGCAGCCCGCACGTTTCTCAGTGAAAGGGAGAACTCCCTGACTTCATCCAGTCCTCTGAGCAAAGCAGGCAGAGGGAGAGAAACTTTCTTTCCTTCCTCTTTCCTGCAACGAATTCCTCCTTTGCTCTTGCAAACGCAAGGCTTCTTCTGAAAAACTACGTCGCGGTGCAGGGATCCTTCCAGAGGAGCAACGGCATAGTTTTAGCTGGAAGGGCTTGGCAGAGCAGCCGGGGAGAAAAGGCCTCCTGCGATTCTCTTTTCTTTCCGCCTGAATGCGGTCAATTGGCACTTGCCAAAGCAAGGTTTCCCAGCACAAACTACAAAGCAGCAGCTCTCTCCTGGCAGAGGAAATCCCATGCAGTGTTGCCCTGGCGAGATAGTGTTGCTACAGCGAGGCCCAGGGAAAACAGACTGCCTGGAGAAATCCTAGCAAAGCCCTGTGTTTCCCCACAGGAATGTATGTCAGTTTCAGTTCTTTGCCAGCAACGGAGCTCAGAGGCAACATCAGATTGTGTGTATCTCAGTGAGAGAAAGAACACTGTGACTTCCCCCGTTCCTCTGACGAAAGCGGTTAGAGGGAGAAAAGCGTCCTTTGCTTTCGCTTTCCCGCAGTGAGCTCGGCAGATCTGCCCTTCGCGAAGGGCCGTTTTCCCCCGGAGAACTGCCTCGCGGTAGCCCTGTTCTGGAAGTGGAACGAGTATGCAGTGTTAGCGTTCAGCTATTGTGAAGGCTCGCTTTGGCCCAGGGCAAACGAAGCGCCGGGGGAAATCTTAGCAGAGCCCGGCGCCTTTCCACGGTTCAAAGCGTGGAACAGCAGACTCTTTTGCAAAGAAGAGAGCGCACAGGCAACAGCAGCCCGCACGTTTCTCAGTGAAAGGGAGAACTCCCTGACTTCATCCAGTCCTCTGAGCAAAGCAGGCAGAGGGAGAAAAACTTTCTTTCCTTCCTCTTTCCTGCAACGAATTCCTCCTTTGCTCTTGCAAACGCAAGGCTTCTTCTGAAAAACTACGTCGCGGTGCAGGGATCCTTCCAGAGGAGCAACGGCATAGTTTTAGCTGGAAGGGCTTGGCAGAGCAGCCGGGGAGAAAAGGCCTCTTGCGATTCTCTTTTCTTTCTGCCTGAATGCGGTCAATTGGCACTTGCCAAAGCAAGGTTTCCCAGCACAAGCTACAAAGCAGCAGCTCTCTCCTGGCAGAGGAAATCCCATGCAGTGTTGCCCTGGCGAGATAGTGTTGCTACAGCGAGGCCCAGGGAAAACAGACTGCCTGGAGAAATCCTAGCAAAGCCCTGTGTTTCCCCACAGGAATGTATGTCAGTTTCAGTTCTTTGCCAGCAACGGAGCTCAGAGGCAACATCAGATTGTGTGTATCTCAGTGAGAGAAAGAACACTGTGACTTCCCCCGTTCCTCTGACGAAAGCGGTTAGAGGGAGAAAAGCGTCCTTTGCTTTCGCTTTCCCGCAGTGAGCTCGGCAGATCTGCCCTTCGCGAAGGGCCGTTTTCCCCCGGAGAACTGCCTCGCGGTAGCCCTGTTCTGGAAGTGGAACGAGTATGCAGTGTTAGCGTTCAGCTATTGTGAAGGCTCGCTTTGGCCCAGGGCAAACGAAGCGCCGGGGGAAATCTTAGCAGAGCCCGGCGCCTTTCCACGGTTCAAAGCGTGGAACAGCAGACTCTTTTGCAAAGAAGAGAGCGCACAGGCAACAGCAGCCCGCACGTTTCTCAGTGAAAGGGAGAACTCCCTGACTTCATCCAGTCCTCTGAGCAAAGCAGGCAGAGGGAGAGAAACTTTCTTTCCTTCCTCTTTCCTGCAACGAATTCCTCCTTTGCTCTTGCAAACGCAAGGCTTCTTCTGAAAAACTACGTCGCGGTGCAGGGATCCTTCCAGAGGAGCAACGGCATAGTTTTAGCTGGAAGGGCTTGGCAGAGCAGCCGGGGAGAAAAGGCCTCTTTCGATTCTCTTTTCTTTCTGCCTGAATGCGGTCAATTGGCACTTGCCAAAGCAAGGTTTCCCAGCACAAGCTACAAAGCAGCAGCTCTCTCCTGGCAGAGGAAATCCCATGCAGTGTTGCCCTGGCGAGATAGTGTTGCTACAGCGAGGCCCAGGGAAAACAGACTGCCTAGAGAAATCCTAGCAAAGCCCTGTGTTTCCCCACAGGAATGTATGTCAGTTTCAGTTCTTTGCCAGCGACGGAGCTCAGACGCAACATCAGATTGTGTGTATCTCAGTGAGAGAAAGAACACTGTGACTTCCCCCGTTCCTCTGACGAAAGCGGTTAGAGGGAGAAAAGCGTCCTTTGCTTTCGCTTTCCCGCAGTGAGCTCGGCAGATCTGCCCTTCGCGAAGGGCCGTTTTCCCCCGGAGAACTGCCTCGCGGTAGCCCTGTTCTGGAAGTGGAACGAGTATGCAGTGTTAGCGTTCAGCTATTGTGAAGGCTCGCTTTGGCCCAGGGCAAACGAAGCGCCGGGGGAAATCTTAGCAGAGCCCGGCGCCTTTCCACGGTTCAAAGCGTGGAACAGCAGACTCTTTTGCAAAGAAGAGAGCGCACAGGCAACAGCAGCCCGCACGTTTCTCAGTGAAAGGGAGAACTCCCTGACTTCATCCAGTCCTCTGAGCAAAGCAGGCAGAGGGAGAGAAACTTTCTTTCCTTCCTCTTTCCTGCAACGAATTCCTCCTTTGCTCTTGCAAACGCAAGGCTTCTTCTGAAAAACTACGTCGCGGTGCAGGGATCCTTCCAGAGGAGCAACGGCATAGTTTTAGCTGGAAGGGCTTGGCAGAGCAGCCGGGGAGAAAAGGCCTCCTGCGATTCTCTTTTCTTTCTGCCTGAATGCGGTCAATTGGCACTTGCCAAAGCAAGGTTTCCCAGCACAAACTACAAAGCAGCAGCTCTCTCCTGGCAGAGGAAATCCCATGCAGTGTTGCCCTGGCGAGATAGTGTTGCTACAGCGAGGCCCAGGGAAAACAGACTGCCTGGAGAAATCCTAGCAAAGCCCTGTGTTTCCCCACAGGAATGTATGTCAGTTTCAGTTCTTTGCCAGCAACGGAGCTCAGAGGCAACATCAGATTGTGTGTATCTCAGTGAGAGAAAGAACACTGTGACTTCCCCCGTTCCTCTGACGAAAGCGGTTAGAGGGAGAAAAGCGTCCTTTGCTTTCGCTTTCCCGCAGTGAGCTCGGCAGATCTGCCCTTCGCGAAGGGCCGTTTTCCCCCGGAGAACTGCCTCGCGGTAGCCCTGTTCTGGAAGTGGAACGAGTATGCAGTGTTAGCGTTCAGCTATTGTGAAGGCTCGCTTTGGCCCAGGGCAAACGAAGCGCCGGGGGAAATCTTAGCAGAGCCCGGCGCCTTTCCACGGTTCAAAGCGTGGAACAGCAGACTCTTTTGCAAAGAAGAGAGCGCACAGGCAACAGCAGCCCGCACGTTTCTCAGTGAAAGGGAGAACTCCCTGACTTCATCCAGTCCTCTGAGCAAAGCAGGCAGAGGGAGAGAAACTTTCTTTCCTTCCTCTTTCCTGCAACGAATTCCTCCTTTGCTCTTGCAAACGCAAGGCTTCTTCTGAAAAACTACGTCGCGGTGCAGGGATCCTTCCAGAGGAGCAACGGCATAGTTTTAGCTGGAAGGGCTTGGCAGAGCAGCCGGGGAGAAAAGGCCTCTTGCGATTCTCTTTTCTTTCTGCCTGAATGCGGTCAATTGGCACTTGCCAAAGCAAGGTTTCCCAGCACAAGCTACAAAGCAGCAGCTCTCTCCTGGCAGAGGAAATCCCATGCAGTGTTGCCCTGGCGAGATAGTGTTGCTACAGCGAGGCCCAGGGAAAACAGACTGCCTAGAGAAATCCTAGCAAAGCCCTGTGTTTCCCCACAGGAATGTATGTCAGTTTCAGTTCTTTGCCAGCGACGGAGCTCAGACGCAACATCAGATTGTGTGTATCTCAGTGAGAGAAAGAACACTGTGACTTCCCCCGTTCCTCTGACGAAAGCGGTTAGAGGGAGAAAAGCGTCCTTTGCTTTCGCTTTCCCGCAGTGAGCTCGGCAGATCTGCCCTTCGCGAAGGGCCGTTTTCCCCCGGAGAACTGCCTCGCGGTAGCCCTGTTCTGGAAGTGGAACGAGTATGCAGTGTTAGCGTTCAGCTATTGTGAAGGCTCGCTTTGGCCCAGGGCAAACGAAGCGCCGGGGGAAATCTTAGCAGAGCCCGGCGCCTTTCCACGGTTCAAAGCGTGGAACAGCAGACTCTTTTGCAAAGAAGAGAGCGCACAGGCAACAGCAGCCCGCACGTTTCTCAGTGAAAGGGAGAACTCCCTGACTTCATCCAGTCCTCTGAGCAAAGCAGGCAGAGGGAGAGAAACTTTCTTTCCTTCCTCTTTCCTGCAACGAATTCCTCCTTTGCTCTTGCAAACGCAAGGCTTCTTCTGAAAAACTACGTCGCGGTGCAGGGATCCTTCCAGAGGAGCAACGGCATAGTTTTAGCTGGAAGGGCTTGGCAGAGCAGCCGGGGAGAAAAGGCCTCCTGCGATTCTCTTTTCTTTCCGCCTGAATGCGGTCAATTGGCACTTGCCAAAGCAAGGTTTCCCAGCACAAACTACAAAGCAGCAGCTCTCTCCTGGCAGAGGAAATCCCATGCAGTGTTGCCCTGGCGAGATAGTGTTGCTACAGCGAGGCCCAGGGAAAACAGACTGCCTGGAGAAATCCTAGCAAAGCCCTGTGTTTCCCCACAGGAATGTATGTCAGTTTCAGTTCTTTGCCAGCAACGGAGCTCAGAGGCAACATCAGATTGTGTGTATCTCAGTGAGAGAAAGAACACTGTGACTTCCCCCGTTCCTCTGACGAAAGCGGTTAGAGGGAGAAAAGCGTCCTTTGCTTTCGCTTTCCCGCAGTGAGCTCGGCAGATCTGCCCTTCGCGAAGGGCCGTTTTCCCCCGGAGAACTGCCTCGCGGTAGCCCTGTTCTGGAAGTGGAACGAGTATGCAGTGTTAGCGTTCAGCTATTGTGAAGGCTCGCTTTGGCCCAGGGCAAACGAAGCGCCGGGGGAAATCTTAGCAGAGCCCGGCGCCTTTCCACGGTTCAAAGCGTGGAACAGCAGACTCTTTTGCAAAGAAGAGAGCGCACAGGCAACAGCAGCCCGCACGTTTCTCAGTGAAAGGGAGAACTCCCTGACTTCATCCAGTCCTCTGAGCAAAGCAGGCAGAGGGAGAGAAACTTTCTTTCCTTCCTCTTTCCTGCAACGAATTCCTCCTTTGCTCTTGCAAACGCAAGGCTTCTTCTGAAAAACTACGTCGCGGTGCAGGGATCCTTCCAGAGGAGCAACGGCATAGTTTTAGCTGGAAGGGCTTGGCAGAGCAGCCGGGGAGAAAAGGCCTCCTGCGATTCTCTTTTCTTTCTGCCTGAATGCGGTCAATTGGCACTTGCCAAAGCAAGGTTTCCCAGCACAAACTACAAAGCAGCAACTCTCTCCTGGCAGAGGAAATCCCATGCAGTGTTGCCCTGGCGAGATAGTGTTGCTACAGCGAGGCCCAGGGAAAACAGACTGCCTGGAGAAATCCTAGCAAAGCCCTGTGTTTCCCCACAGGAATGTATGTCAGTTTCAGTTCTTTGCCAGCGACGGAGCTCAGACGCAACATCAGATTGTGTGTATCTCAGTGAGAGAAAGAACACTGTGACTTCCCCCGTTCCTCTGACGAAAGCGGTTAGAGGGAGAAAAGCGTCCTTTGCTTTCGCTTTCCCGCAGTGAGCTCGGCAGATCTGCCCTTCGCGAAGGGCCGTTTTCCCCCGGAGAACTGCCTCGCGGTAGCCCTGTTCTGGAAGTGGAACGAGTATGCAGTGTTAGCGTTCAGCTATTGTGAAGGCTCGCTTTGGCCCAGGGCAAACGAAGCGCCGGGGGAAATCTTAGCAGAGCCCGGCGCCTTTCCACGGTTCAAAGCGTGGAACAGCAGACTCTTTTGCAAAGAAGAGAGCGCACAGGCAACAGCAGCCCGCACGTTTCTCAGTGAAAGGGAGAACTCCCTGACTTCATCCAGTCCTCTGAGCAAAGCAGGCAGAGGGAGAGAAACTTTCTTTCCTTCCTCTTTCCTGCAACGAATTCCTCCTTTGCTCTTGCAAACGCAAGGCTTCTTCTGAAAAACTACGTCGCGGAGCAGGGATCCTTCCAGAGGAGCAACGGCATAGTTTTAGCTGGAAGGGCTTGGCAGAGCAGCCGGGGAGAAAAGGCCTCCTGCGATTCTCTTTTCTTTCCGCCTGAATGCGGTCAATTGGCACTTGCCAAAGCAAGGTTTCCCAGCACAAACTACAAAGCAGCAGCTCTCTCCTGGCAGAGGAAATCCCATGCAGTGTTGCCCTGGCGAGATAGTGTTGCTACAGCGAGGCCCAGGGAAAACAGACTGCCTAGAGAAATCCTAGCAAAGCCCTGTGTTTCCCCACAGGAATGTATGTGAGTTTCAGTTCTTTGCCAGCAACGGAGCTCAGACGCAACATCAGATTGTGTGTATCTCAGTGAGAGAAAGAACACTGTGACTTCCCCCGTTCCTCTGACGAAAGCGGTTAGAGGGAGAAAAGCGTCCTTTGCTTTCGCTTTCCCGCAGTGAGCTCGGCAGATCTGCCCTTCGCGAAGGGCCGTTTTCCCCCGGAGAACTGCCTCGCGGTAGCCCTGTTCTGGAAGTGGAACGAGTATGCAGTGTTAGCGTTCAGCTATTGTGAAGGCTCGCTTTGGCCCAGGGCAAACGAAGCGCCGGGGGAATCTTAGCAGAGCCCGGCGCCTTTCCACGGTTCAAAGCGTGGAACAGCAGACTCTTTTGCAAAGAAGAGAGCGCACAGGCAACAGCAGCCCGCACGTTTCTCAGTGAAAGGGAGAACTCCCTGACTTCATCCAGTCCTCTGAGCAAAGCAGGCAGAGGGAGAGAAACTTTCTTTCCTTCCTCTTTCCTGCAACGAATTCCTCCTTTGCTCTTGCAAACGCAAGGCTTCTTCTGAAAAACTACGTCGCGGTGCAGGGATCCTTCCAGAGGAGCAACGGCATAGTTTTAGCTGGAAGGGCTTGGCAGAGCAGCCGGGGAGAAAAGGCCTCCTGCGATTCTCTTTTCTTTCTGCCTGAATGCGGTCAATTGGCACTTGCCAAAGCAAGGTTTCCCAGCACAAACTACAAAGCAGCAGCTCTCTCCTGGCAGAGGAAATCCCATGCAGTGTTGCCCTGGCGAGATAGTGTTGCTACAGCGAGGCCCAGGGAAAACAGACTGCCTGGAGAAATCCTAGCAAAGCCCTGTGTTTCCCCACAGGAATGTATGTCAGTTTCAGTTCTTTGCCAGCAACGGAGCTCAGAGGCAACGTCAGATTGTGTGTATCTCAGTGAGAGAAAGAACACTGTCAGTTCCCCCGTTCCTCTGACGAAAGCGGTTAGAGGGAGAAAAGCGTCCTTTGCTTTCGCTTTCCCGCAGTGAGCTCGGCAGATCTGCCCTTCGCGAAGGGCCGTTTTCCCCCGGAGAACTGCCTCGCGGTAGCCCTGTTCTGGAAGTGGAACGAGTATGCAGTGTTAGCGTTCAGCTATTGTGAAGGCTCGCTTTGGCCCAGGGCAAACGAAGCGCCGGGGGAAATCTTAGCAGAGCCCGGCGCCTTTCCACGGTTCAAAGCGTGGAACAGCAGACTCTTTTGCAAAGAAGAGAGCGCACAGGCAACAGCAGCCCGCACGTTTCTCAGTGAAAGGGAGAACTCCCTGACTTCATCCAGTCCTCTGAGCAAAGCAGGCAGAGGGAGAGAAACTTTCTTTCCTTCCTCTTTCCTGCAACGAATTCCTCCTTTGCTCTTGCAAACGCAAGGCTTCTTCTGAAAAACTACGTCGCGGTGCAGGGATCCTTCCAGAGGAGCAACGGCATAGTTTTAGCTGGAAGGGCTTGGCAGAGCAGCCGGGGAGAAAAGGCCTCCTGCGATTCTCTTTTCTTTCTGCCTGAATGCGGTCAATTGGCACTTGCCAAAGCAAGGTTTCCCAGCACAAACTACAAAGAAGCAGCTCTCTCCTGGCAGAGGAAATCCCATGCAGTGTTGCCCTGGCGAGATAGTGTTGCTACAGCGAGGCTCAGAGAAAACAGACTGCCTAGAGAAATCCTAGCAAAGCACTGTGTTTCCCCACAGGAATGTATGTCAGTTTCAGTTCTTTGCCAGCAACGGAGCTCACAGGCAACATCAGATTGTGTGTATCTCAGTGAGAGAAAGAACACTGTGACTTCCCCCGTTCCTCTGACGAAAGCGGTTAGAGGGAGAAAAGCGTCCTTTGCTTTCGCTTTCCCGCAGTGAGCTCGGCAGATCTGCCCTTCGCGAAGGGCCGTTTTCCCCCGGAGAACTGCCTCGCGGTAGCCCTGTTCTGGAAGTGGAACGAGTATGCAGTGTTAGCGTTCAGCTATTGTGAAGGCTCGCTTTGGCCCAGGGCAAACGAAGCGCCGGGGGAAATCTTAGCAGAGCCCGGCGCCTTTCCACGGTTCAAAGCGTGGAACAGCAGACTCTTTTGCAAAGAAGAGAGCGCACAGGCAACAGCAGCCTGCACGTTTCTCAGTGAAAGGGAGAACTCCCTGACTTCATCCAGTCCTCTGAGCAAAGCAGGCAGAGGGAGAGAAACTTTCTTTCCTTCCTCTTTCCTGCAACGAATTCCTCCTTTGCTCTTGCAAACGCAAGGCTTCTTCTGAAAAACTACGTCGCGGTGCAGGGATCCTTCCAGAGGAGCAACGGCATAGTTTTAGCTGGAAGGGCTTGGCAGAGCAGCCGGGGAGAAAAGGCCTCCTGCGATTCTCTTTTCTTTCTGCCTGAATGCGGTCAATTGGCACTTGCCAAAGCAAGGTTTCCCAGCACAAACTACAAAGCAGCAGCTCTCTCCTGGCAGAGGAAATCCCATGCAGTGTTGCCCTGGCGAGATAGTGTTGCTACAGCGAGGCCCAGGGAAAACAGACTGCCTAGAGAAATCCTAGCAAAGCCCTGTGTTTCCCCACAGGAATGTATGTCAGTTTCAGTTCTTTGCCAGCGACGGAGCTCAGACGCAACATCAGATTGTGTGTATCTCAGTGAGAGAAAGAACACTGTGACTTCCCCCGTTCCTCTGACGAAAGCGGTTAGAGGGAGAAAAGCGTCCTTTGCTTTCGCTTTCCCGCAGTGAGCTCGGCAGATCTGCCCTTCGCGAAGGGCCGTTTTCCCCCGGAGAACTGCCTCGCGGTAGCCCTGTTCTGGAAGTGGAACGAGTATGCAGTGTTAGCGTTCAGCTATTGTGAAGGCTCGCTTTGGCCCAGGGCAAACGAAGCGCCGGGGGAAATCTTAGCAGAGCCCGGCGCCTTTCCACGGTTCAAAGCGTGGAACAGCAGACTCTTTTGCAAAGAAGAGAGCGCACAGGCAACAGCAGCCCGCACGTTTCTCAGTGAAAGGGAGAACTCCCTGACTTCATCCAGTCCTCTGAGCAAAGCAGGCAGAGGGAGAGAAACTTTCTTTCCTTCCTCTTTCCTGCAACGAATTCCTCCTTTGCTCTTGCAAACGCAAGGCTTCTTCTGAAAAACTACGTCGCGGTGCAGGGATCCTTCCAGAGGAGCAACGGCATAGTTTTAGCTGGAAGGGCTTGGCAGAGCAGCCGGGGAGAAAAGGCCTCCTGCGATTCTCTTTTCTTTCCGCCTGAATGCGGTCAATTGGCACTTGCCAAAGCAAGGTTTCCCAGCACAAACTACAAAGCAGCAGCTCTCTCCTGGCAGAGGAAATCCCATGCAGTGTTGCCCTGGCGAGATAGTGTTGCTACAGCGAGGCCCAGGGAAAACAGACTGCCTGGAGAAATCCTAGCAAAGCCCTGTGTTTCCCCACAGGAATGTATGTCAGTTTCAGTTCTTTGCCAGCAACGGAGCTCAGAGGCAACATCAGATTGTGTGTATCTCAGTGAGAGAAAGAACACTGTGACTTCCCCCGTTCCTCTGACGAAAGCGGTTAGAGGGAGAAAAGCGTCCTTTGCTTTCGCTTTCCCGCAGTGAGCTCGGCAGATCTGCCCTTCGCGAAGGGCCGTTTTCCCCCGGAGAACTGCCTCGCGGTAGCCCTGTTCTGGAAGTGGAACGAGTATGCAGTGTTAGCGTTCAGCTATTGTGAAGGCTCGCTTTGGCCCAGGGCAAACGAAGCGCCGGGGGAAATCTTAGCAGAGCCCGGCGCCTTTCCACGGTTCAAAGCGTGGAACAGCAGACTCTTTTGCAAAGAAGAGAGCGCACAGGCAACAGCAGCCCGCACGTTTCTCAGTGAAAGGGAGAACTCCCTGACTTCATCCAGTCCTCTGAGCAAAGCAGGCAGAGGGAGAGAAACTTTCTTTCCTTCCTCTTTCCTGCAACGAATTCCTCCTTTGCTCTTGCAAACGCAAGGCTTCTTCTGAAAAACTACGTCGCGGTGCAGGGATCCTTCCAGAGGAGCAACGGCATAGTTTTAGCTGGAAGGGCTTGGCAGAGCAGCCGGGGAGAAAAGGCCTCCTGCGATTCTCTTTTCTTTCCGCCTGAATGCGGTCAATTGGCACTTGCCAAAGCAAGGTTTCCCAGCACAAACTACAAAGCAGCAGCTCTCTCCTGGCAGAGGAAATCCCATGCAGTGTTGCCCTGGCGAGATAGTGTTGCTACAGCGAGGCCCAGGGAAAACAGACTGCCTGGAGAAATCCTAGCAAAGCCCTGTGTTTCCCCACAGGAATGTATGTCAGTTTCAGTTCTTTGCCAGCGACGGAGCTCAGACGCAACATCAGATTGTGTGTATCTCAGTGAGAGAAAGAACACTGTGACTTCCCCCGTTCCTCTGACGAAAGCGGTTAGAGGGAGAAAAGCGTCCTTTGCTTTCGCTTTCCCGCAGTGAGCTCGGCAGATCTGCCCTTCGCGAAGGGCCGTTTTCCCCCGGAGAACTGCCTCGCGGTAGCCCTGTTCTGGAAGTGGAACGAGTATGCAGTGTTAGCGTTCAGCTATTGTGAAGGCTCGCTTTGGCCCAGGGCAAACGAAGCGCCGGGGGAAATCTTAGCAGAGCCCGGCGCCTTTCCACGGTTCAAAGCGTGGAACAGCAGACTCTTTTGCAAAGAAGAGAGCGCACAGGCAACAGCAGCCCGCACGTTTCTCAGTGAAAGGGAGAACTCCCTGACTTCATCCAGTCCTCTGAGCAAAGCAGGCAGAGGGAGAGAAACTTTCTTTCCTTCCTCTTTCCTGCAACGAATTCCTCCTTTGCTCTTGCAAACGCAAGGCTTCTTCTGAAAAACTACGTCGCGGAGCAGGGATCCTTCCAGAGGAGCAACGGCATAGTTTTAGCTGGAAGGGCTTGGCAGAGCAGCCGGGGAGAAAAGGCCTCCTGCGATTCTCTTTTCTTTCCGCCTGAATGCGGTCAATTGGCACTTGCCAAAGCAAGGTTTCCCAGCACAAACTACAAAGCAGCAGCTCTCTCCTGGCAGAGGAAATCCCATGCAGTGTTGCCCTGGCGAGATAGTGTTGCTACAGCGAGGCCCAGGGAAAACAGACTGCCTAGAGAAATCCTAGCAAAGCCCTGTGTTTCCCCACAGGAATGTATGTGAGTTTCAGTTCTTTGCCAGCAACGGAGCTCAGACGCAACATCAGATTGTGTGTATCTCAGTGAGAGAAAGAACACTGTGACTTCCCCCGTTCCTCTGACGAAAGCGGTTAGAGGGAGAAAAGCGTCCTTTGCTTTCGCTTTCCCGCAGTGAGCTCGGCAGATCTGCCCTTCGCGAAGGGCCGTTTTCCCCCGGAGAACTGCCTCGCGGTAGCCCTGTTCTGGAAGTGGAACGAGTATGCAGTGTTAGCGTTCAGCTATTGTGAAGGCTCGCTTTGGCCCAGGGCAAACGAAGCGCCGGGGGAATCTTAGCAGAGCCCGGCGCCTTTCCACGGTTCAAAGCGTGGAACAGCAGACTCTTTTGCAAAGAAGAGAGCGCACAGGCAACAGCAGCCCGCACGTTTCTCAGTGAAAGGGAGAACTCCCTGACTTCATCCAGTCCTCTGAGCAAAGCAGGCAGAGGGAGAGAAACTTTCTTTCCTTCCTCTTTCCTGCAACGAATTCCTCCTTTGCTCTTGCAAACGCAAGGCTTCTTCTGAAAAACTACGTCGCGGTGCAGGGATCCTTCCAGAGGAGCAACGGCATAGTTTTAGCTGGAAGGGCTTGGCAGAGCAGCCGGGGAGAAAAGGCCTCCTGCGATTCTCTTTTCTTTCTGCCTGAATGCGGTCAATTGGCACTTGCCAAAGCAAGGTTTCCCAGCACAAACTACAAAGCAGCAGCTCTCTCCTGGCAGAGGAAATCCCATGCAGTGTTGCCCTGGCGAGATAGTGTTGCTACAGCGAGGCCCAGGGAAAACAGACTGCCTGGAGAAATCCTAGCAAAGCCCTGTGTTTCCCCACAGGAATGTATGTCAGTTTCAGTTCTTTGCCAGCAACGGAGCTCAGAGGCAACGTCAGATTGTGTGTATCTCAGTGAGAGAAAGAACACTGTCAGTTCCCCCGTTCCTCTGACGAAAGCGGTTAGAGGGAGAAAAGCGTCCTTTGCTTTCGCTTTCCCGCAGTGAGCTCGGCAGATCTGCCCTTCGCGAAGGGCCGTTTTCCCCCGGAGAACTGCCTCGCGGTAGCCCTGTTCTGGAAGTGGAACGAGTATGCAGTGTTAGCGTTCAGCTATTGTGAAGGCTCGCTTTGGCCCAGGGCAAACGAAGCGCCGGGGGAAATCTTAGCAGAGCCCGGCGCCTTTCCACGGTTCAAAGCGTGGAACAGCAGACTCTTTTGCAAAGAAGAGAGCGCACAGGCAACAGCAGCCCGCACGTTTCTCAGTGAAAGGGAGAACTCCCTGACTTCATCCAGTCCTCTGAGCAAAGCAGGCAGAGGGAGAGAAACTTTCTTTCCTTCCTCTTTCCTGCAACGAATTCCTCCTTTGCTCTTGCAAACGCAAGGCTTCTTCTGAAAAACTACGTCGCGGTGCAGGGATCCTTCCAGAGGAGCAACGGCATAGTTTTAGCTGGAAGGGCTTGGCAGAGCAGCCGGGGAGAAAAGGCCTCCTGCGATTCTCTTTTCTTTCTGCCTGAATGCGGTCAATTGGCACTTGCCAAAGCAAGGTTTCCCAGCACAAACTACAAAGAAGCAGCTCTCTCCTGGCAGAGGAAATCCCATGCAGTGTTGCCCTGGCGAGATAGTGTTGCTACAGCGAGGCTCAGAGAAAACAGACTGCCTAGAGAAATCCTAGCAAAGCACTGTGTTTCCCCACAGGAATGTATGTCAGTTTCAGTTCTTTGCCAGCAACGGAGCTCACAGGCAACATCAGATTGTGTGTATCTCAGTGAGAGAAAGAACACTGTGACTTCCCCCGTTCCTCTGACGAAAGCGGTTAGAGGGAGAAAAGCGTCCTTTGCTTTCGCTTTCCCGCAGTGAGCTCGGCAGATCTGCCCTTCGCGAAGGGCCGTTTTCCCCCGGAGAACTGCCTCGCGGTAGCCCTGTTCTGGAAGTGGAACGAGTATGCAGTGTTAGCGTTCAGCTATTGTGAAGGCTCGCTTTGGCCCAGGGCAAACGAAGCGCCGGGGGAAATCTTAGCAGAGCCCGGCGCCTTTCCACGGTTCAAAGCGTGGAACAGCAGACTCTTTTGCAAAGAAGAGAGCGCACAGGCAACAGCAGCCTGCACGTTTCTCAGTGAAAGGGAGAACTCCCTGACTTCATCCAGTCCTCTGAGCAAAGCAGGCAGAGGGAGAGAAACTTTCTTTCCTTCCTCTTTCCTGCAACGAATTCCTCCTTTGCTCTTGCAAACGCAAGGCTTCTTCTGAAAAACTACGTCGCGGTGCAGGGATCCTTCCAGAGGAGCAACGGCATAGTTTTAGCTGGAAGGGCTTGGCAGAGCAGCCGGGGAGAAAAGGCCTCCTGCGATTCTCTTTTCTTTCTGCCTGAATGCGGTCAATTGGCACTTGCCAAAGCAAGGTTTCCCAGCACAAACTACAAAGCAGCAGCTCTCTCCTGGCAGAGGAAATCCCATGCAGTGTTGCCCTGGCGAGATAGTGTTGCTACAGCGAGGCCCAGGGAAAACAGACTGCCTAGAGAAATCCTAGCAAAGCCCTGTGTTTCCCCACAGGAATGTATGTCAGTTTCAGTTCTTTGCCAGCAACGGAGCTCAGAGGCAACATCAGATTGTGTGTATCTCAGTGAGAGAAAGAACACTGTGACTTCCCCCGTTCCTCTGACGAAAGCGGTTAGAGGGAGAAAAGCGTCCTTTGCTTTCGCTTTCCCGCAGTGAGCTCGGCAGATCTGCCCTTCGCGAAGGGCCGTTTTCCCCCGGAGAACTGCCTCGCGGTAGCCCTGTTCTGGAAGTGGAACGAGTATGCAGTGTTAGCGTTCAGCTATTGTGAAGGCTCGCTTTGGCCCAGGGCAAACGAAGCGCCGGGGGAAATCTTAGCAGAGCCCGGCGCCTTTCCATGGTTTAAAGCGTGGAACAGCAGACTCTTTTGCAAAGAAGAGAGCGCACAGGCAACAGCAGCCCGCACGTTTCTCAGTGAAAGGGAGAACTCCATGACTTCATCCAGTCCTCTGAGCAAAGCAGGCAGAGGGAGAGAAACTTTCTTTCCTTCCTCTTTCCTGCAACGAATTCCTCCTTTGCTCTTGCAAACGCAAGGCTTCTTCTGAAAAACTACGTCGCGGTGCAGGGATCCTTCCAGAGGAGCAACGGCATAGTTTTAGCTGGAAGGGCTTGGCAGAGCAGCCGGGGAGAAAAGGCCTCTTGCGATTCTCTTTTCTTTCTGCCTGAATGCGGTCAATTGGCACTTGCCAAAGCAAGGTTTCCCAGCACAAACTACAAAGCAGCAGCTCTCTCCTGGCAGAGGAAATCCCATGCAGTGTTGCCCTGGCGAGATAGTGTTGCTACAGCGAGGCCCAGGGAAAACAGACTGCCTAGAGAAATCCTAGCAAAGCCCTGTGTTTCCCCACAGGAATGTATGTCAGTTTCAGTTCTTTGCCAGCAACGGAGCTCAGACGCAACATCAGATTGTGTGTATCTCAGTGAGAGAAAGAACACTGTGACTTCCCCCGTTCCTCTGACGAAAGCGGTTAGAGGGAGAAAAGCGTCCTTTGCTTTCGCTTTCCCGCAGTGAGCTCGGCAGATCTGCCCTTCGCGAAGGGCCGTTTTCCCCCGGAGAACTGCCTCGCGGTAGCCCTGTTCTGGAAGTGGAACGAGTATGCAGTGTTAGCGTTCAGCTATTGTGAAGGCTCGCTTTGGCCCAGGGCAAACGAAGCGCCGGGGGAAATCTTAGCAGAGCCCGGCGCCTTTCCACGGTTCAAAGCGTGGAACAGCAGACTCTTTTGCAAAGAAGAGAGCGCACAGGCAACAGCATCCCGCACGTTTCTCAGTGAAAGGGAGAACTCCCTGACTTCATCCAGTCCTCTGAGCAAAGCAGGCAGAGGGAGAGAAACTTTCTTTCCTTCCTCTTTCCTGCAACGAATTCCTCCTTTGCTCTTGCAAACGCAAGGCTTCTTCTGAAAAACTACGTCGCGGTGCAGGGATCCTTCCAGAGGAGCAACGGCATAGTTTTAGCTGGAAGGGCTTGGCAGAGCAGCCGGGGAGAAAAGGCCTCTTGCGATTCTCTTTTCTTTCTGCCTGAATGCGGTCAATTGGCACTTGCCAAAGCAAGGTTTCCCAGCACAAACTACAAAGCAGCAGCTCTCTCCTGGCAGAGGAAATCCCATGCAGTGTTGCCCTGGCGAGATAGTGTTGCTACAGCGAGGCCCAGGGAAAACAGACTGCCTAGAGAAATCCTAGCAAAGCCCTGTGTTTCCCCACAGGAATGTATGTCAGTTTCAGTTCTTTG
>NW_026975558.1:0-37840 GCF_030014295.1 Loxodonta africana
TGAGAAGGGGAGCCCTTGGCCCATACCTAAGGGTGAAGCTTTTCTGTAGTATGCCTTACAAGCCTGTCAAATCCACAAGGACTGGAACCTCCTGATAATATGTTCCAGGCATGTGAGACAGGTCTCACCATCCTTGCTTCCAAGGAGCATTCTGGCTATGGGCTGTGTTTTTCAGATAAATCTGGGATCTTTGAATCTATCTTCTCTTTCTCTCTCTCAAATCTAATCACCAGAAACTTCAAAATAAAAGATAACAACATCCCATAGGAGTAGAATACACGTTCAAGATCTGCTCCCTTCTTTCTATAGGCTGAGGAGAAGTGGGTAGTTCTGCATTCTCAGTTCTTAGGGAGGACGTCTGAAAAAGGAAGGTTGATATTAGCCCTTTTCTTTGCCAGTCCAAAGTCAATGATAGAGTTAGACATTAGTCGTGAGAGTATTTCAGCAAAGCCCTTAATCTCAAGAATAACTAGCACTGTTTTCCCAGCATCTCTGCCTGTGAGGTTTCTTTCCTTAAACTGTTCAGCTGTTTCATAGGGTAGAGATTAGAAACCAGCAGACTCCCTCTCCAAACCGTGTCTTTGGAGGGGCAGGTTAAGAAGTTTGTCTATGATCAAGTCTTGTGGAAAAATACCTTCAAAATACTTCTCTCCCTTAAGTGTCTTTCTTGTTCATTCACAGTGCTTGACAGTGAAAACCTCCAATTACAATTCTTTGCTTCCCATTTGGGCTCCTGTCCTCTTAGAGTAAATGCTACACAGTAGCCAGCGTGGAAAGAGTCACATGATCTAATAATGCAAGATAGCAGACTATCCCTCACTTCAAGCTCCCTTCAGTACTCAATGCAATGGCGTGGCCTACCCTTTGAAGCACTGTGTGCTCCTAACAAGTTTTCAGGGTCCGTGTGCTCACAAATGACAGACTTATACCATGGCAAGTTGCCAGGAAAGCCTCCAGCCATGTCTGCAGGATTCACCAAGGGTCCCTGGCACACCACCATTAACTACACCTGAGAGTAGGTTATGTCACATATAACAGGGGCATCTTGAATGAAGGGACTCTGTGTTATTTGACTGTTATCTCTGGACCTTGTTTAGTGCCTTGAATACAGTAAGGAGCCATAAATGTTTGTCAAATGACTAAATGAAAGGATGAATGAGTGAATGCATATAAATAAACGAAAACAATATAAGGGCACAATTTCAGTGGATTCAGAGACCCATTTGAATCTCATCTTCATGCCCGAGGGGGTCCGTGTTCTAGGAAATAATAAAAAAAAAAAAAGTAAGTTTTTGGAAAGAATGCTTCAGCTTTAGCTGTCTTGATGAGTCTCCAAACATACTGGACAGTAGTTCTCAGGCTAGACGTTTATGGGAAAGCTCCAGGGGAGTAGGTGAAGTCAAAGTGGGCTCAGTAGCAGTATTGAGCTCTGTGATGGTGTGGACACTATTCCTCCTGGTCAGGGTTGCCAGATAAAACACAGGGTAACCAGTTAAATTTTAGTTTCAGATAAACAACAAATAAATATTTAGTATCAGTGTGTCCCATACAATATTTGGGATATATTTATACTAAATTTATTTGTCAGTTGTCTGAAATTAAAATTTAACTAGGTGTCCTGTGTTTTTATTTGTCAAACCTGGCAACCTTTTTCTTGTCCATTCTACTTTGGCTGGATGCCCTCCCTTGGATTTGCTATACCTCTATCCTCTGTGTACCCATTTTGCCAATGGTTCCTCTTTTATCTCTAGATGCACTTTAGTTTGATCCCACACTGACAAAGATACAATGATGATTTTAGACTGGATAAAATGAGGGCACTTTGTTACTATCATTCTACTCTCAAAAACATAGGAAGAGTAAAACCTCATGTATCTGTGCCTGTGTGTGAGAGAGAGAAAAAGAGAGAAATGATGAATCAGTAAGAAAGAAGTTTAACGTTTACTCTTTTGAGATAATCATGACAACTAGAAAAGGAATCCTAACCTGCAGTGGCCACAGAAGGAAGTAGTACAACTAGTGTGTGATCAAGATAGAGAAGTGGCTTCTGGGAAGAAATTATGGAATAAATCCTTGTGGTTTATAGAGAATTGCCAACTTCTTGTCAAAGAGAGTTAACTAGTTTTGAAAATCAGATGGTGTGGGAGTACTGGTAGTTGCTAATTCCAATCTCCATTCTCCTCTTTTTCTTGAAAATCAAAACTTTGAATTCCGGCTTTCATCGAGGCAGTAATGTGTCTGGCTAAAACATACATTTCCCATCAGCTCTTGCATCTAGAAATAGCCATGTGACAAGTTGTGGCCAGTGAGATGTAAACAGAAGATTGGTGGACATCTCTGGGAAATCATTCTTTTTTTAATATAGGCATTACCTCTTCTTCCTTGTTGCATCCTTCTTATTTCTGCCTTAAGTGCAGAAATAAGGCAGGGGGTGGAATAGTCATCTTGAGAGCATGAAGCAACCGTGAGCGTGAAAGCCAAATGCTAAGAGTGGCAGCTCAGAAAGGTAGAAGGAGCCTAGGATATGACGACTGTGGTGGGCACTGACCTTCTCTACTGAGATCCCCTTCAGGACTGGAGTCTGTTACCCCCCACTGCTGGGAGTGTGGTTAGCTGATAGCCTTCAGCTATAAGCCTTCTCTGGGAATTACCCTCAGCTGAAGATGGCACCTCTCCGAAGGTCATGCCTCCTTCCTAGTGGGGAACCCATGTCCAGTGACTGGCTTTTGAGGGAGTATAAAGGCCTGTTCCCTTGCCCCAACTCAGAAAAATTCTAAAAAACCATCACAGCTTCAGATCTCACGTGATTGGCTGAGGTCCTCTTGTGGCGGCACCACAGCCCAACTTGTTCTCTGTCCAATCCTGTTTCCTTCCATTATCCCATAGGGATTGATCCCAAGAGCGCTCCTCAGTAAACTCCCACGTGCATTCTCCATCCCAGAGCTGCTTTCCCGGCAACCAATCCTGCAGCAATGACTTTGCACAGCTGCTGCCCCAGCCTGCCTCTGGACTTTTTGAGAAGGTTTTAAAAAATTTTGGATAAGCCACTGCAACTGGATTTCTCATATATATAGTCCAAAGCAATCCCCAACTAAGACAGAAGGGTATTTCATATTTTGAAATATAGTTTTAAAACCTAAGTTAAGATTTGACTCACGAGACTTAGCATGGGTTGCTGAAGGCTAATGTAATAGAAGTGAAACTGCTAGATTGACAGGGAAACAGTAATTCTCATTTGATTCCTGCTTTGGAATACGAGGATGAGGACAAGACATTCCCTAAAACTACAGGAAAGGGCAGGGCCTTGACATTTCTCAGTGGAAGAGTAAAGAAGGATGAACTCCAAAGAGACTTGGCTTGATTGAAACACAAATATTGAGTCTACAAAAGCTGGGAGCCCACTTCGATGCAAATAGATGAAGGAACACGAAGAGCTGGCCAGCAAGGCCCAGAGTAAACAACTCCAGTAACAGGGATTTAATGTTTATATGTGGATTTGTGTTGCTATTGACAGGCTCCTCAGGCATTATTAACCCCCCACCAAAAAAAACAAACCCATTGCCATCGAGTCCATTCTGACTCATAGTGACCCTACAGGACAGAGTAGAACTTCCCCGTAGGGTTTTCAAGGAGCAGCTGGTGGCTGCAAACTGCCGACATATTGGTTAGCAGCTGAGCTCTTAACCACTGCACCACCAGGGATCCCAGGCATCATTAGCTCTAGAAAATCCTGATGACTAGAGAGGTTAATTAAAGAAGACTTCATCATTGGTGGGGGAGTGTGGGGGAGAGCTCCACAAAAACGCCGAGAAATGAGTAAAAAGTAAAAATGGAAGCAAATGATTTTTCTTTCTTCCCAGTAAATGGAAAATGAGGTTATGTACAACATGATCTTCATAAAATCTGAAGATAGTAAATTCTAGGTAGAAATCAAGAGCAAATCCAGGTCTCTTAAGACTACAGAAAAAACAACCTAAGTGCCCATCATTGGCTGAAGGGATAATTAAACCATGATACATACACACAATGGAACAGTACGCAACGTTAAAGGATAACAATGAATCCTCAAAATATCTCACAACATGGATGAACCTAGAGGACACTATGCTGAGTGAAATAAGTCAATCACAAAAAGACAAATATTATGTGAAATCAGTATCATAAAAAGTCAAGAAAAGGTTTACACACAGAAAGAAACATTCTTTGATGGTTACCAGGGATGGGAGCGGGAGGGAAGGAAAATCACAAAGTAAATAGTAGACACGTATTAACTTGGATAAAGGGAAAGGCAATACACAATAAGGGGGAGGTCAGCAACACATGCCCAAGGCAAAGGAAGGCACTGGCAGGTAAATACTATTACATACACGATTCTGCAATAACTTAACCACAAACAGTAATTTAAGAGTGGATGCATAGGTAGGTGTGTGAGCTGACCAGGTGTGGGAGGACACCCATGAGCGCACACATAAATGCGAGTGCTGCCAACGTATCAGCGTCTACAGTAGAGCACACAGGGGGCAAAGCTATGGAGACTTTTCAGCCATAACCAAACTCCTTAAGGGATTGAGTCATGGGGCTTGAGGGCTTAGGACCATAGTTTCAGGGGACATCTAGGTCAATGGGCATAACATAGCCCATAAAGACAAGGTCCTACGTCCTACTTTGGTGAGTAGCAACTGGGGTCTTAAAAGCTTGTGAGTGGCCATCTAAGATAGAGCTATTGCTCTCTTTCTGTCTGGAGCAAAGAAGAGTGAAGAAAATCAAAGATTCAAGGCAACAATTAGTCAAAAGGACTAATGGACCACACGAACCAAAGCTTCCACTAGCCTGAGACCAGGAGAACTAGATGGTGTCTGGCTACCACTACCAACCACTCTGATTGGGATCATAATAGAAGGTCCTGGACAGAGTGGGAGAAAACTCTAGAACAAAATTCAAATTCATAAAAAAGACCAGATTTACCGGTCTGATAGAGACTGGTGGAACCCCTGAAACTATGGCCCTTAGATACTCTTCAAACTTGGAACTGAACCCACTCCTGGAGATCACCTTTCCGCCAAACAAAAGACCAGCCCCTAAAGTGAATAACACCCTTGAGGAACCTGCTCCCCAGAACAATCAACCACACAAGACCAAAGGGGCAGCATTTTCCCCAGAACAAAATTCAGAAGGCAGGAAGGGGCAGGAAAGATGGGCTAATGGGAACCCGGGAAGGAACTGGGGATTGAGGGGATTGCAATTTCTGTCACGAAAATAATGTGTATAAATTGATGAATGGGAAACTAATTCGCTTTGTAAAATTTTACTCAAACCACAAGAAAATGTTCAAAAAAAAAAAAAGACTACAGAAAACCTGAAACTGATACTCTGCTCAGTGTCTTAACTAGATGTTTTGCGCCTATGTTGTTTAAGGCAAAGCCCAGAGAATCTAAAATCAGAAAATACTATGGCAGTCCAGAGGGCTTGATCAACCCACACCCATTGATGTTGCATCATTACTAGTCGATTATTGCCGTCTCTTTCACATTTTAAAGTTGGTACATCTAACTCTTGGATAAGACGGTCACTGACGTGAAAACGAGAAATGTGTACTTGGTTCATACAGCTTTTGACTTCAGAGACATTTTCCTAAGTAATTTAAATCTAATGACTCCTCAGACATTTGCTTGTCTTGAGACTGGGACAGTGACAGGAGAAGTACGTCTGTCACGTATTGAAAGCCCCAGGAAAAGCAGGGATTCAGGTTTTAAGTTCTTGCACCTGGTATTTCTAGCATATATTTCCTTTCTCATTTGTCTGCTTTCCCCAGACACACACTATATTGATAATGGCCCCATTTAGCACAGTGAGTGCAGTCCTTTAATTGAATGCAGTTGTGTAATAAAACAGTAGAAGTCACATTATACTCAGGCTAGTTGCTTGATCTAGGGACCTCCAGGGAACATTCAAGAGCAGGGAGAAAGGAGGTTGCTGAGAAGGTAAATGTTTGTGGAATTCTAAGCCTGGGGCTTATTCCCTCCTTTGAGTCTGTGGTCTCCTTCTTGCTTAGTAGCTGAATCCAGGTTTTACTACAACAATTTAACCCAGGTTTACTACAACGATGCACTCAGCTTAAAGCAAACAACCAAAAAAATCAGCTTGATTTCCCAGCCTCCCCTGCACCTAGCAGTGGTCATATGACACAGTTCTGGGAAGGAGTTTGAGAGATTTTAGGCTGGGGAATTGACCCTTTTAGCTAAGGGTTGTAGCTGTGGCTCGTATCTGATTTGTAGATGTGTTTTGTTTGGCCCACAGAGATTCCTTTTTTAAAAATGGGTAAGTTCTCATACAAATCCAGATTTCTAGATCTCTAAAAAAATCACGATGGAAGGGCTGACTCGTTAGGGGGAGAGCAAGTGAGAGTACGGAGAAAGGTGTATATAAACTTATGTGTGACGGTCTGACTTGATTTGTAAACGTTCGCTTGAAGCTCAATAAAAGTTAATAAAAAAAAATCACGAGATACGGCAGATCTTGCGTTCTCATGTTGCAAAAATGGGCTGCAATTTAGTAATACCACAGTCCCCAACTTTTCTTACTGTCTTATCGCTGCCTCTTTCATTCGTTCGCTTCGCCTGTCTCACCCTATAGGCGTCTGTCTTGTAACATCTGCCTTAAACCACAGTTTCTGTCTCTCTCACTCTTTTTTCCCTTTCTCTGTTTTATGCCATGTTTTATCTGTCTGTGCCTCAGCTATGGGTGACTGCTGCATCCCAAACCTTACACACTTATCAGGACTAAATTACCATACCCAAGGAGCGCTTCCTCAAAGCTGGGGCATGTGTGAGTGAATGAATGGGATTACTATTCATTAACCTTAATATTTTTAGGTAAGCTAACAAACAGTTGTCCCCGAGTTGACTCCAACTATGGCGACCCATGTGTGTTAGAGTAAATCTGTGCTCCACAGGGTTTCCAAGGCTGTGAACTTTCAGATACAGATCACTATGCCTGTCTTCTGAGACACCTCTGGGTGGGTTCCAACTGCCAACCTCTGCACCTACCAGTCCAGCGCTTAACTGTTTGTGCCACCCAGGAACTCCCATAAATAGCTATAAGAATCTATAAAGACTATGGTTTTTGCACCCTTATTAGCAGGAACTTTTTGCCAGAGGGCTGTTGCTGATACAGCTGGAGATAGCTGATGAAATTCCAGAAGGGAGCCCAGTACAAAATGAAAGAACACTGGGGCTGGGAGGGGAGAGTGGACAGCCTGGAATCTATTCATTGGTTTTCTGAAGTTTTATTTATTTATTAAATCAATTTAAACAGTTAGCATTTATTGAATGCTTACTGTGTGCTGGGCTTTTAGTTCGTTTTAAACCTGTAACTTTAACAGGTTAATAAATGCACAAGTAATAGTAAGGTCATAAGAGATAAGCAAAAATACGATATGGTGATATGTAATTCTTATCCTGCCTAGTCAAACAGGAAGACAGTGTATATAATGAGGGCATTTGAAGCATGTCACATTTTGAAAGTAATCTACTTAGCAAACACTTAAGTATTTCTTTACTACAGGAGTTAAGAAGTAGGTGTATGTTTAATGTGATCCCTCAGGATTCCTACTCTTTGGACTTCATTCAGAGGAGGGCACGTTGCTGTCTATTGATTGTGCAGTATTCTGTGGTCTGTACCCCTGTTGCCATCATGGAGAGCCTGCTTAAAGTCAATTGGAAAGAAATATACTAGCCCAGAAGATAGTCATCAGTTCTCATTTGTTTAGTGACCAGCGCATGTCTCCTGAAACCAGCAAATCAAGCATGCTTTTACTTTTAAAATTCACATTGTCTTTCTTTCCAAAGATGATTTTTGTTTAAATATCCAGTGATTTTTTAATCGGTGTTATAGGCTCTGTGACTTTGCCTGGTGTTAAAGTGAGACTCTTCTGACCATGATTCTTCAGGTCTCCTCTGAACTCCCTCTATGCATGGGGTTACAGCTACACATTTGTAGATATAAGCCACCCATCTGAGTCAGCAGATTCTCCATTTCTCTATCCTGACATTTTGTCCACATTGATTTTGTCCAGCCTGGTAAAGTATCTTGAGTAGCATGCAGTCAAGTAATTCCAACTAGTCCATCTTTGGGGACATCATGGGAAAGGAAGTCTCCATTAATTCTTTCCATTTGGATCAAACAATTCAGCCTGTAAGATGTCCCCTTTTCCATTCTTGACCAAATCCTTTACGAGGATCAAAGATCCCACTTATTCTTTGAGTGACTTCCTCCCATTTACATGTTGAAACAATCTCCTTTTATTGGTTTCTAAGATACTTGCAAGGTGCTTTTCAAAGTCTTTCTGGTGTAGTTATTATTCTCCTCATTTATAGTTTATTGGGTGTCTCTATCCTGTTCACATAAGCTCTCTTGCCAGTTTGGGGAAAATGCCCTATTTTTTCTCTAGTAATTTATATGGCTTTAACTTTACCAGTTCTCTTTTTAGCTTCTACCCCAAAATGCTTGTTATTTTTATTTCTTGGTACAAACTTTTCATGGACAGCAGGGGAATAAGTATATAGGATTTTCTTGTGGGTTATTGACTTTTTAAAGCACTTCCTTTCAATTATCTCCTAAGTGGGGCCTACATTGATCATATTTTCCTTTTTAAAAATCTAGAGTGCATGAACAGGTTTCTTGGTTTTCCTCTGTCTCATGAGGATAGAGAATTTAATTATGTTTTTAATTCTTACTGAGTGGCTCACCCACAGCAATCTCTAGAGTCCATTTCTGATCCTGTCTGGAATGAAAGCCCGCTCTATTTTCTGTTGTTAAGGGTTGTAGAAAACATCCTCAAATTATTAACCCCTCCCCCATCTCTCATCCTGATTGAGCAGTTGGTCATTTACGTTTGGATGACGAAAGCATTCTTTTATTAGTATCTGGACTAATATTTTTAGCTTTTCCAATTCTTTTAACATTTTCTGTCTTATCATACCACTCAGGAAATCCATAATATACATATTTGTGCATATAGAAGTTTTAACATGAATTGTTTTAAAAATGGAAAAGCTTTTAAAAAGTTATAACAAATTGCTGCTGTGGAGTTTATTCAACAAATATATTTTGAGTGTCTACGCTATACCAGGAAAACCCTGGTTGCATAGTGGTTAAGAGCTATGGTAGCTAAGCAAAAGGTCAGCATTTGGAATCCACCAGGTGCTCCTTGGAAACTGTATGGGGCAGTTCTACTCTGTCCTATAGGGTCACTATGAGTTGAAATGGACTGGACTGCAGTGGATTTGTTCTTCTTACTATACACCAGTTCTAGGCATGGAGGATAAGCAGGGAACAAAATCAAGGTCCATATGCTTACATTCTAGAGACAAAGAAATCATTCATGAAATGTTGATAAGAGCTCAGAAGAAAAATCCAGTGGGATAACCATTTACAGCAGCCCTTTTCTATCAGTTCCATGGGAGAATTAAACACTAATGCCCTAAAGCACCTGTTACATACAATGAATTAACTTCTTGTACGCAACTAGAAGGATGTTAGCTATGTACCATCCTTGGGAGGTATGAAAAAAGTCACTGACATGGTTTTCTCTAGGGAAATTCTCTCACGGAACCCTGGTTGAGAAAGGCTTGGTTAGAGAGCACCGGTTGCTGGAGGAAATGCTTCTTTGGATCATTTGACCAGGGAAGGCCTCTCTGACAAGGACTCCTTTAAGCAAAGATCTGTTCAATGAGGGAGAGAGGGCCCTGTGCATACATGGGGGCAGAAGATCCCATCCAGAGAGAGAGTAGTGTGTTCCTGCGACAAGAGTGGGCTTGGAGTATTTGAGGAAAAGTTAAGAAGATAGTTGTGGCTGGAGCTAAGTTATCAAGGGGCAGAGAGGTGGGGCCGAGTTACGTATGTGAGGCAAGTAGACTGAGAAACAGAAAATGAATAAGGGCCTAGATGTGCTTTATACAAATTCATATCCTCAAGTAAGCATCTCTTTGTTTCCTGTTGCCTCTCTTTATAATGATGACACCCATAAAGGAAAAACAATTTTTTTTCTAGTTTAAAATTCACAGTATTCATGCTAGTTAAATATCAGTGAAATCTGTCCTTATTTTACCCAATAGATAGAGCTACAAGTTTACAAGGCGAAAAACATTCCTCCCGTTTGGATGGTGTCGAATATATTTTTAGAAGCATCAGAGCAGGACAGAAGCTAGTTTGAAGGCTCACACATTGGGCTTCCATATTTTTGGTGTCACAAATAAAGTCACTTTAGAAAAAGATGGCTGTTGTTAGGAGAGCGTTCTCAGGGGACCTCACTAATTGAGTTAAAAACTGAGTCAAGCTCCACTGCATTACATATCATTTCATAGAAAAACTCTGTGCAACAACAGCATCCCGATGCCTTATTAAAAAAAATAATAATAATGACAGAGCTTCATAAAATCCCAGTAAACAGAACAGAGAATCTCTTGGAGTTTTTAAAAATGGGATGGCCCTCCTATATTTAGCCAGCATGGCAAACGAAACTAATATCATAGCTCTTTTACTTGAGGGCTTGCCTATGTGTAGATGCTCTCTATCAGGAGGTCCAGTCTCGACTCCCATTTAACCAATACTGATTTCAGGACTGTTACATGAGAGAGGTAACAGGAGACTCTGCGGTGAGTCCTGGGGATCTGCATTTTAACAAGTACCCCTGGTGACTCCTTACACACTTTTGGAAAAGCCTCAGAGAATAACTATTAATGATATTCAACCAGGAATTTGCTTTTGGTAAGAGGGGCATAGTATAAGTGAAGATATCACGAGAGAGCTGGTTCGCTTGGCATGGTTTACAAAAATAATAGGTTCTTTTTGAAATATTTAGCTAATCATCTACAATGAAACTGAGTTGTGGACCTGGCTTTTCAATTTGTACCACTGAACTGTCCTTGGTGTATTTATTTCCTATGGATGATTTTTGGCCTTTCTTACGTATTCTCACATATTGTGTGGAAAATGCCCTCTGTTTTCACAGTCTTCGTGTCATTAGTTATCTGTGTTGCAGAGGTGACTTTTCCTTGTGAGAGAATGACTCCATTGATCTAGCAACTTACACAGGTGTTCTCACACATGCTGGATAGCAAATCACCTGTGGGACTTTTTAAACCTGTAGCTACACAGGTTCCACGCCTGACACCAAGCAGAACCTCTGGGTACAGGGGCCCCAAATCTACACCCTTAAAACCTTTACTGCACAGCCACACTTAAGAACCACTGGTTTAATGATAAACCCGAAATCAAACCCATTGCCGTGGAGTCGATTCCGACTCATAGCGACCCTATATGACAGAGAAGACCTGCCCCATAGGGCTTCCAAGGTTGTAATCTTCACAGAAGCAGGTCGCCACATCTTCCTCCCATGATAAGCCTGATGGGTTTAAACCACTGAGTTTTGGTTAACAGTAAAGCACTTTACCACTGAGCCACCAGGACTCCTCCAGTTGGTTTAATGCTAAAACCAAGTCAAACCAAAACCATTGTCATCGGGTTGATTCCAACTCATAGTGACCATAAAAGACAGCAAAGGAAATTTTCTTTGAGACTTCAAACGTATTTTTCTCCATTGGACAGCTGTTTATTCCTGCTGTAACCAGAACTTGATTTAATGTGTTCCCAGAAACTCTGAATTTTATGCTATGTCTGCTCTGATACTGAGCAATGTGATGAACAATCTCTGAGGTTTCTAATTGGGCTTCACTTCTAGTCCTGATAAGACACACCAACAAGGACAAAGTTTTCTCTAAGTGGCAGTTTATTCCCCTTGATGAAGAGTGAGAGATAACTGCTTGAAGCAGTGTGGTGGAATATCACACCACCTGGTCTGAAAGTTTTGGAGAATTTAGCCCTTAGACTCTTGGAGCACATCAGTACAACACTGGGTAATAAGAGCTTGGCTATGCTGAACAACAAAGCTTCTAGATGCACAGTCTGTACACTAAGTTCACGTCAAGTTTGAGAGATGGCGGAGGAAATGGGCTTCTTGATGTCCTGACTCTGGAATTACAGAAGAGTATCTGGAAAATTTTTTAAGACTTCTAAGGCAGGTTAGATTACAACCACTCTAGCTTAGACTGCAAACATCAGATACCTGCATCTTTTTCCTGTACTCCAAGCTCCCTTCCTGAACTTGCCCTTGGAGTTCTATAACAGGCTGTAAATTCCACAAAGTAGGGGGCACTTTATGCCAGAGTCTGGCAGAGCTGCCGCTCAGAAACACATGCCCACTATTTTAGAACAAACAGTCCTGTCATTTTCAAGGATCATACAGTCTCCATTTCTACTTTCCACACTCCAACCCCAAGTTGGCATAGGTTGTTGACCCTTAGCCTAAGGGTGGGTGGTGTGGGAATTAAACACAGCAGAGTGGTGGAAGGTCAGGGGTTCCGATCCACCAGCTGCTCCTGGGACAAAGCAGTCTGCTTCCCTAAAGATTTACAGCCTTGGAAACCCTATGGGGCAGTTCTACTCTGTCCTGTAGGGTCTATGAGTCCAAATTGACACCATAGCAGTGGGTTTGGTTAGCGGGTTTTTGTCCCTCAGCCGGTGCCCAAACTATGAGGGTCACCAGGACACCCAGTGCTTAGTCAGTCACTGGAATGCTCTGCATCACTGGAGGAAGAGGTCTCAAGACTTGAAAATAACATGGGAAGGTGCAAAACCGACGCTTCCTGACAGATTTCCTTAAAATCTTGCTCCTCAAGGGTGGTCCTGGGACCAGGAGCAGCATCACCACCACCTGGGAGCTAGTTAGAAAGGTGGACTCTCAGGTCCCTACCCCAAACTTACTGGATCAGAATCTGCATTTTGACAAGATACCCAGGTGATGACTATTCATATTAGGATTTTAGAAACTAACAGATGTAGCAAATGATCAATCGAGCGCTTCTCAGTCCCCCGACACGGAGACTCAGTCTTTTGTGCAGGCCCCGAACCCTCTCCACAGGTAGTAAAGGAGCCCCCAGGGACCTAGGAGCCTGTGATGCTGAGGGCAATTTGGTGATTGGCTGCTGTGGCCACGTGACTGGCGCTTGGTCTCCCGTGCGAGCGGATTGGCTGTCGCGGACGCTGACGGACAGGGCAGGGGCGGGCCAGAGCCTGGTCAGAGGGGCGCGCGTGCACTAGAGGGGCGAAGGCGCGAGAGCGCTAGTGCGCGTGCGCGAGCGGCAGGGCTTTCTCTCGCGCCATCGGAAGAAGCCGGAGCACTCGTCCTGAGGTGAGCGAGGCTGTGGGGCTGCCGGTCCTATCGCGCCTTCGCTGTCCGGGCGAGCGGGATCGCAGGGCGGGGCGTGGCGGGCATAGTCTGGGGTTAACTACCCTCAGGGAGCCTCGCTTCTGAGGTGGCCGCAGACCCAGGCTCAGCCACCCCTCGGTGCCTCGGTTTCCCTTTCCTACCCTCTTACGCGTCTCTACATCCTCCCCACCGCGGAGACGGGGCCGCCAGAGAGGAGTTGCCCACCTGGCAGCGTCGCCTCCGCCTTTGTTTCCCGCCCAGAGGGATGCTGGCAGGTAAAGGGCGCTGGTGGTGAGGTGGGGGCGTTCCAGGCGCAGACCCGGGCTGGGGCCCAGCAGAAGGTGGCATTAATGCAGCGGGAAAATGAGGGAAGAAATGGAGTGTCACGTTAAAGTGGCCCAGGCCTTGGGACGCGAACCTCTGAAGCTTCGGGACCCGCACTGATCCCGGGGCTGTGAGCGACGCCCAATTGCAGGCGCAGCTGTGGAGAAGCGCTCTCTGCCCCGGTGCGGGCGGGGTGGGGGCGGCGTGACCCGGGGACCGAGCCCGAGTGTCGCCCGGAGAAGCTTCTCTGCCCGCTGGACCTGCAGGCGAGCCCTGGGCCCAGGTTCCCCGCAGTTGGGCGCTCTGAGTGGGCTGAAGGGCCCAGGTTCCCCGCAGTTGGGCGCTCTGAGTGGGCTGAAGGGCCCAGGTTCCCCGCAGTTGGGCGCTCTGAGTGGGCTGAAGGGCCCAGGTTCCCCGCAGTCGGGCGCTCTGAGTGGGCTGAAGGGCCCAGGTTCCCCGCAGTCGGGCGCTGTGAGCGGGCTGAAGGGCCCAGGTTCCCCGCAGGTGGGCGCTCTGAGCGGGCTGAAGGGCCCAGGTTCCCCGCAGGTGGGCGCTGTGAGCGGGCTGAAGGGCCCAGGTTCCCCGCAGGTGGGCGCTCTGAGCGGGCTGAAGGGCCCAGGTTCCCCGCAGGTGGGCGCTCTGAGCGGGCTGAAGGGCCCAGGTTCCCCGCAGGTGGGCGCTCTGAGCGGGCTGAAGGGCCCAGGTTCCCCGCAGGTGGGCGCTCTGAGCCGGCTGAAGGGCCCAGGTTCCCCGCAGGTGGGCCCTCTGAGTGGGCTGAAGGGCCCAGGTTCCCCGCAGGTGGGCGCTCTGAGTGGGCTGAAGGGCCCAGGTTCCCCGCAGTCGGGCGCTGTGAGCGGGCTGAAGGTCCCAGGTTCCCCGCAGTCGGGCGCTCTGAGTGGGCTGAAGGGCCCAGGTTCCCCGCAGTTGGGCGCTGTGAGCGGGCTGAAGGGCCCAGGTTCCCCGCAGGTGGGCGCTCTGAGCGGGCTGAAGGGCCCAGGTTCCCCGCAGGTGGGCGCTCTGAGCGGGCTGAAGGGCCCAGGTTCCCCGCAGGTGGGCGCTCTGAGTGGGCTGAAGGGCCCAGGTTCCCCGCAGCTGGGCCCTATGAGTGGGCTGAAGGGCCCAGGTTCCCCGCAGTCGGGCGCTCTGAGTGGGCTGCAGGGCCCAGGTTCCCCCAGCTGGGCGCTCTGAGTGGGCTGCAGGGCCCAGGTTCCCCGCAGTTGGGCGCTCTGAGTGTGCTGAAGGGCCCAGGTTCCCCGCAGTTGGGCGCTCTGAGTGTGCTGAAGGGCCCAGGTTCCCTGCAGTTGGGCGCTCTGAGTGGGCTGCAGGGCCCAGGTTCCCCCAGCTGGGCGTTCTGAGCGGGCTGCAGGGCCCAGGTTCCCCGCAGGTGGGCGCTCTGAGTGGGCTGAAGTGCCCAGGTTCCCCGCAGTTGGGCGCTCTGAGTGGGCTGAAGGGCTCAGGTTCCCCGCAGGTGGGCACTCTGAGTGGGCTGAAGGGCCCAGGTTCCCCGCAGGTGGGCGCTCTGAGTGGTCTGAAAGAACCAGGTTCTCTGCAGTTGGGCGCTCTGAGTGGGCTGCAGGGCCCAGGTTCCCCCAGCTGGGCACTCTGTGTGGGCTGAAGGGCCCAGGTTCCCCGCAGTTGGGCGCTCTGAGTGGGCTGAAGGGCCCAGGTTCCCCACAGTTGGGCGCTCTGAGTGGGCTGCAGGGCCCAGGTTCCCTGCAGTTGGGTGCTCTGAGTGGGCTGCAGGGCCCAGGTTCCCCGCAGTTGGTCGCTCTGAGGGGGCTGCAGGGCCCAGGCTCCCCGCAGGTGGGCGCTCTGAGTGGGCTGCAGGGCCCAGGTTCCCCGCAGGTGGGCGCTCTGAGTGGGCTGAAGAGCCCAGGTTCCCTGCAGTTGGGCGCTCTGAGTGGGCTGATGGGCCCAGGTTCACTGCAGTTGGGCGCTTTGCGTGGGCTGAAGGAACCCAGAGATTTGTTACAAAGGCACAAATGGTCTAAGCAGCTGGGCGCTGCTGGAGCAGGTCTAAATGAGATGCTTAACTGTTGACTGGTAAATTGTGAGGAAGGAAATGCCTGCAGTGAACTGCAGACCAGATCAGCATACTGAGATTCTTGTTCAAGAAGACAGGATTTTGTGTATATGGGGCGGGGGGGGGGGGGTCGCTGTAAACTGAGGCATTTCTGGGGCTGTTCAAGAGGGAAATTAGTTATCTTCTGCATGTTACTGGGCTGTAGGGAGAGGAAGGCAGAGTCTAAATTAAGCTTCTTCAGACTTCCTCAGTTCTTTGAAAAGTGTGTGTTTGAAGAAGACCATTTGGCTGGCAGAAGAGGGATGTGCGGGGAGGGAATATCTCCTGTAAACCACGCTTTGAAAATGGGAGGTGCGTGCAGGAGTTTCAGAGCAGATTAAAACTGCCGGGTATCCCCTACCTCTCTCCTCCATTTCCGCAGACCTGCAATAGGAAGGGCATACTGTACATCCTTATAAAAAAAAAAAAAAAATTTTTTTTTTTTTTATAGTGAAACATAAAAAGTCCCTTCAGTTTTCCAGTGGTTAACTAGTGTTAATTTTACTGTATTCTGGAGTTTGAATGTAATCCACTTAGAACTTATTCTGGCATGAGATTGACAAAGATCTATATTTACCTGATTCTTTGGAGACACCCTGATACCTTTTCAAAGCCCTTTTATTCCTCTTCTTGCTACAGATTGGTTTCTTTAGGAAACAGTATGATTTTCAAACATCTAAGACATACTCCAGAGATGGATTATCCAATAAGCAAGGTACACATGGGGCTACTTGTGCCTACTTACTAGTCTGTAGTCAAAATTTTACCTGTTTTTCACCACATGAAAGTGGTGATGAAACCCCCATGAAATTGTGCCCTACTGATTGGTAAGCAAACACAATTAAGCCTGTTGCACACCTCGCTTAATGTGATCCCGTGAGTACCTTGCTTACTGCTTAATCCGCCCCTGCATCCTGACAAAATGTCTACACTTGATAGGAAACCAATTAGCTTGACAAGTCACAAAAAAAAAAAAAAATTGAAGAGGGAGCACTTAGATTTGTTAGGGAGCAGAGAACTCTGAGGTGCATGAAAGTAAAAGAAGTTGCTGTGAAGCTCAAGGTCTCTGGGAACATAACAACTGTTCCTAGTAAAGTGAAATACAGGTTGTTAGTTAGTGGTTGGAACACAAAGCAAATTATTGGGAATAACTTAAAACTTTGCCTAAAAGTTTTAAGTTGGTATTGGTGATGGTGGGGGAAGGAATTCTGAAGGTTGAGAGAGGTGGTATAACTTGAAAAACTATATGCTTTCAGGTCTAAAGAAAAAAAAATGTCATTTTTGTCATGCAGGCCGTTCCTGGATTACGAACGAGTTCCGCTCCTAAATCTGTCTTTAACTTGAATTTGTACGTAAGTCGGAACAGTTAGGTACGGTTGGTATCTAACGTCAGTTAATCAAATGTTTGTCTTAGGATGTAGTGTTCCTTTTCTATACATAAACATTAAAGAATCATTTCCAGCTACACTAAAATATCTTTAACATGATAATATGGTAATAATAACAGTGTTCTAATGCGCTTCCCAAAGTAGCGCCAGTTTATTATTACAAACCTTTGTATACACCTCAAATTTTTAATGTAAATAGGCTTTACGGGGATTGGTTTGTAACTACAGGTTGCACGTTAGTGGCACGTTTGTAACTGGGGACTGCCTGTGAAAACTACACAAAGGGCATGCAGTTCTTACGTTCAGCCTACGGAAGGGGCTTTGAAAAGGTGGAAAAATACTGATCAGTTTAAGGAAGGGAAACCAGGAAGATTGGCAGGCTTAGTTCATCTTGAGGGATGCAACATGTATCAGTGACCTATAGCACAAGGTTTTATTGTCTGAATCAATGAAAACTCGTTACTGTTACTTTCAAAACAACAAAATCATTTCCTTTCTGTTGTTTCTGTCCCTTGGGTAAGGCACCGGGAGGATGGAGAGCAAATGAAAGAAATTAGAGTCCGACCTGCATGCCTAAGGAGTAGTGTCCTTTGAGAAGGATCTGTGTCACATTGTGTACATGTAAGAGCCTTCACATTGAGAGGGGTCTGAGCACCTTCCTTAGGATGTGAGACAGAGCTAGATAGCATAGCCACAGGTCGGGGCTGGGAGTGCTATTATGCGATGCTGAAGCAGTGGGGGAAAAGGAGAGCCAGGAAATGTTGAATTCAGTGAGGCTCTTGCATTTGCAGCATTGAGGAGGCATTTCCAGGCAGAAGTGCCTCATTGTTGGCTAGCCTGGCTTTGCTTTATATGGCTTCCAGACGACCTGCCAGTCACAGTGGAGGCTCCTGTGGAGGTTATGCATCTCAGGTGGTAGCTTATGCTTATAATGTGGTCTAGAAAAGAAAGGCTCCCAAAGACAGAAATCTAGGCTGCCATTCCTGTCACCCATAAAAAAAAAAAAAAAAAAAATTTTCCAGAAAGCAGATTGTGCCCTCCCTACCAGCAGGTGGCACTGCTGTCTCTGGGAATTCCTTGAGGAGATGAAATAATGGAGCTGGCAAACCAGCAGTATGTAGCATCTAGTCTAGAAGATCTTGAGAGGCTTTGTGAGATCTCAGTCAAAGAGAAGCTCAAAGAAAATAATTGTTAAAGCCAAACTTTTTCTATAAGGTTTCTAGAGCACATTACAAGCATAAGCTACAACCTGAGATGCATAACCTCCACAGGAGCCTCCATTGTGACTGGCAGGTCGTCTGGAAGGTTGGATGGTTGTGGTTACTTTGCTGGTTGTGTGTGTGTAGTGGGGGAGAAGGCAGAATGTAACCTACTAATTAAGCATCATAATACAGGGTTTGAAAGCACTTTGAATAAATTGGTTAATTGAATGTGAAGTTGAAATCATAATTCAATCAAAATTCCCCATAACTTCATAGTTTCTAATTCTTTCCTTGTAAAGCTAGTCTACACACATGGGTGGGATTCTGGAAATATACATTATTGGATCAGTGTCCAATAATCACATACCCTGAAGGTAGGGATGAGAGTATTAGTAAAAATACTGTTGGTTAATTAGCCACTATATTTCAGGGCTGACACAGAAGGCAGGTCAAAGGTATTCTCAAATCAGTTTCTTCTGAAACTTGAAACTTCCTAAGAAGTATGGATTTTCTTAAATTCTGTCCTTTTGAGATTTTATTCACAACCGAAAACTTGGACATTGGTTTTATTGACCTTAGGAGCCAGGGTCATTCATCCATTCTCTCTTTGGAAATAACTAGATGGCTGTTGTTGGAAATGGATTTTGTAGACATGATGTTTGAGGGAGATGGGTGCTGTTGCCAGTGATGGGGAGGTTACAGTGTATAATGAGGCCCTCAGCTTTGACCCTGACCCAGGTGGAGTACACTGCCTTTGGTGCCAGTACCCCAGTCACCTGCTTCCTCTTGCAGTTCGTATTCTGTGCTCAGCTTATTGGAGGTTTATTTCTGTCTGTCTTCAAATGAACGGATGATCTTGCTTTTATTACCAATGACAAATCCTAAAATTCTGCTGGTGCTAGCTCAACATTATTAGTCATTAAAAAAAATCAAACCCACAATGCCATACCACCTCACCCCCACTAGAATGGGTATAATTAAAAAAAAAGAGGAAAAGAAGAGGTGTTGGCAAGGATGTGGAGAACTTGGAACCCTTGTTCATTGCTGGTGGGAATGCAAGATGCCATAGTCGCTGTGGAAAAGTTTGGTGGTTCCTCAGAAAAGTTAAATGTAGAACATATGACCCAGCAGTCCCAGTCCTAAGCATGTGGCCCAAAGAACTGAAAGCAGGGATGCAAACAGCAACCTGTATACCAGTGTTTATTGCAGCCCAACTCACAATAGCCCAAACTTGAAAACAAGAAAAATGTCCATTAAGAGATGAATGGATAAAGAAAATGGAATATACATAACAATGGGCTATTATTCAGCCATGAAATCCTGATACATGCTATAAGGTGGACGAACCTGGAAAACATCATGCTGAGCAAAATAAGTCAGTCACAGAGAGATACTGTTTGATCCCTCTTACATGAAATAGGCCGATTTTTTTTTAGAGAGAGACCAGAGCTTATTAGTGATTGCCGGGGTGGGAGGGAAGAGTAAAGGGGAAGTCAGTGCTTAGGGGCCACTGAGTTTCTGTTAATGGTGGTGGGATAATTTGGAAAAGGATAGTGGTAATGGTTGTACAACATTTTCAATGTAATCAATGTCACTGAATTGTACATATAAAAATTGTTGGGGAAAAGATCCTGCTAGTACTAAATAGCAATAGTCACAGCAGCTTATTAACATTGCCTCTTTATGTGACCCCAGCCCTCTTCACTTTTCTGAACCTCAGTTTTCTCGCCTGTTCTCTGGGATTGGTGAAGTGGCAAGTGTTGCTTAAGATTCCTTCCAAGCCTGAAATTGTCTGACTATGTGATTTGTGTAGGTATTTCTGAAGCCTCTGAAAAATTCTCATTTAGAAGGCATTTTCCTACTGTGAGTGTAGGGAGTCTTAGTCATGTAGTGCTGCTGTAACAAATACCACAAGTGGATGGCTTTAACAAAGAGAAGTTTATTCTCTCTCGGTCCAGTAGACTAGAAGCCCAAAGTCAGGGCGGTGGTTTCAGGGGAAGGCTTTCTTTCTCTGTGGGCCCTGAAGGAAGGTCCTTGTGATGCATCTGTCTTCCCTTGGTCTGGGAGCATCTCAGCACAGGAACCTCAGATCCAAATGTTGCGGTCTGCTCCTGGTGCTGCTTTCTTGGTGGTATGAGGTCCCCAACTCTCTGCTTCCTTCCCTTTCCTTTTTATCTCTTGAGACATAAAAGGTGGTGCAGGCCAGATCCCAGGGAAACTCCCTTTACATTGGCTCAGGGAGGTGACCTGGGAAGGGTGTTACAATCCCACCCTACCCGTCTTTAACATAAAATTACAATCACAAAATGGAGGACAATCACAGAACACTGGGAATCCTGGCCTAACCAAGTTGGTACACATAATACAATTTTGGGGTGACAATACAATCCATGACATAGGGTGAGAAGAAATTTAAAGTCTCATTAGTATTTTTTTTTGATAGCAAATTTTATTGTAAAATAAGAAACAGGTATAAAAATGGGATATACAAAGGGGCGAGGAGAAGGGATACAGGTGAAGAATGCAAACGTGCCTTCCAGAGTGCAAAGAACTTAGACTCTGAGCATTGGGGGCAGTAAGACATGGTGGTGGGTGCAGATCCCACGGAAAAGCTGGAATCCTCCAGGGGGTGGGATGGGGCGAGGTTTCCTTTTAGGTGCTGAGGTTTACCTGGAGGCTAGACAGGACGTGGCTAGGTCAGCAGAAAAGGGACTTGGAAACTCCCTTCCCTTAAGCAGCTGCCCAGTCAATCCATCAACCAACAGGGACAGGGGGACCAGCACTCCCCAGAGGCCAAGTCCCAGATACCATGTAATCTAAGACGGTTTTCAGGCCAGCAGCCTGGTGACTTCCAGCCCTCTGGGATCTTTGAGTCCTACACACATCATTTCATTAACCTCATGTCAAACCCCACGAGGTAGGTGGTGGGTGTCAGCATTTCACAGACGTGCACATTGCTGTCAGGAGGAGTGAAACACCTTGAGATAGTTTCCCTGGCTAGTCTGCTGGTGACCTAGGCTTCCAACCCAGGTACGGCCAGTTCTATGACTGGTTTTAAAATCTAATTCTTACGTGCAGGAATGCTATCCTCTCTCTCCCAAGCATTTTTTATAGTAAAAACCTTAAAATCTAAGCTGGATTGTCCCAGCTGCCCTCATGCCCCCCAAAACACCAGTGTAGGCCAACATCTTTAGTGGAGGCCCAGACCAAGGTAAGTGAAAAGTTCCTGAGTGTTTTGGAGGCACACCTGTATGAAGCAGGGGTTCAAGCATGTGAATTTCAAAATGGTAGGGAAGGAAGGCAGGGGCAGAGTGTGTAAATGGGGGACAGGAAGTGAAGGACGTCAGTCTGAGTCAGGCTGCTCTCTCTTGAACATTAGTTTTTTATGGCGGGAGGTAGATTGCCTTTTCTTAGACTTGGGAAGGCTAGATTGAGCCCTGCTCCCCTCTGGCTGTTTCCCGGCCTGGGCATCCTTCAGCTCCAAGGCCTCATTGAGCTTTAGGAACATCTTGAAACATTCATGCCCATGGATCTGAAGGGTGAAGTATTTTTCATCCAGTGGCTTCTTCTTTGGCTTCGTAGAGGAGCTGGTGCTGGTGGGCAGTGTTTGCGTAGTGATCCTCCCAGAGGGTGGCTCAGGGCAAGGCTCCCACTTGTTGTGGAAATTGTCTTCCTCTGTACATCTGTGTCTCCCAGGACAGGTACAAATATGCACCTCGAAACTGTTGTGTCCCAGCGGATTACCATTGGAGTCTTCCATTGTCATAATGGTGAGAATGGGTTCATGCGCCCCATGCAGGAGCTGTTACACATGAAGTTGAAGTGGATGGTGGTAGTCAGAACCGACCTCTGGTGGCTCCTAGGGCACCCCACACTATGTCATAGAGTGATGGTGTCCTCCAAATACTCAGCATGCAGGTTTCCTCCCACTGCATGAGGTGCTGAGTAGGGTCCAAGCAATCGCTATAGTTAGAGCGGCACTCAAGGTGGGGGCAGTGCTTCACGACCTCCATCATATGCTGATGTCTGGTAGATGGCCATGGTGTGAACACAGGTGCTGGGCGGGGGTGTTGAGGTGACCCATGGCTGCACTGGACAGGCCTTTGCCAGCTGGCAAAACAGCATGTTAAGTTCAGGGGAGTACGTGTAGGTGACGGACTTGGCTGTCCCAGAATGCAAGAAGCCCAGACAGAAATGATAGGTGCTGGGTAGGTCTTCTGAGAAGGAACAGAGGATGACAGCGTCCAGGAGGTGGCTAGTGTAGGCGCTTCTGATATTCCTTGAGCCCCAGCTTGGCTTTCTAGCCAGTCTGCAGCATCTTCTGGGAGTAGCAGATTGACTACTGCCTCCGCTGCTGGGGACAGTGAGGGGGATAGAACCAGCTTCTCAGAAAGGAGTTTCCCCAAGTATGAAAATGTCTCTTGACTCAGAGGGAGCTCAATGCTCAGATCTGACTGAGGCTCCTCCACTGCAGCTCCAGGGAAGGCAGTCTGGCTACGGAACCTCAGGGAAGTGTGTAACCTTCTTGGGAAGGACTCTCCAAGTCCAGAAAGAAGGTGCCCCTAGAGCCCAGCAGCTAGCTGTGCCCAGGATGGTGGCTTCGGGCTTTTGACTCGTTAACATTTCTTCCAGATAGTTATGCATTATCTTAGAATCACAAAGTCATAGCTAGAAAGAATTCCAGAGATGGTTTAATTCAAACTTTTCATTTTATAGACAGGAAGTTTCAATTCAGAAACTAGGTGACCTGACCAAGCTAACAGGGCTAGTTAATGGCAGAAAACAAGGGGACTAAGACTGAAGCTTGGATCTCATCTGGATCTTCCAGTTCTCAGTGCCACCTCCCTTCACCTGCCATCAGGACATAAAACATGTTTTATCTGCAGGGCTGGGGCCAAGCAAATTCTCTGGGTAATTCCTTAATGTAGGATTTTAAAGGCACGTCATGAATAGCGTTGGGTTTGGGGAGAAAGTCAAGGTTAGACTTCTCTTTGCAGCTCATTCTTTTCTTCCCTGACTGATCCCGAGCAGGATTTTTCTGTGCATCTTTGGGTTTTTAAAACTTTTCTGCACACCGTCTGTTTCCTGTAAGAAAAAACTTTGACCATCCCAGAAGAGTCCTTCCCCAATCACTTGTTCTTAAATTGAAGTTCATGAACTCCCTAAGGGCTAATATTTTCAGGGGTCATCCATGTGGTAGCATGTATCTGAACGTCATTTTTCCTAATGGCCGAATAATAATAGTCCATCATGTGTATGTTCCAGGTTCTGTTTATCATCCGTTGGTGGACACTTGGGTTGTTTCTGTCTTTTGGCTGTTGTGAATAATCCTGCCTTGAAAATTTGTCTGCAAGTATCTGTTTGAGTGCCTGCTTTCAGATATTTTGGGTATATACCTAGGAGTGGAATTGCTGGGTCATATGGTAATTCCATGTTGAACGTTTTGAGAAACTGCCAAACTGTTTTCCACAGTGACTGCCGTTTTACAGTCCACCAGCAACACACCAGGATTCTAATTTCTCCACATGGCTTCCTTTTTAATCCTATGTGTTTCATCCTGCGTTTAACACATCATTCTGAGGAGGGAGCCCTTGGCTTCAACAGACTGCCAGAGAAGCCCACGGTACAAAGAAGACTAATAACGCTCCAGTCTGCAGTAGATTCTGGAAAACCCCCAGCATGGGAGAATTCTTTTTTTTTTTTTTTTAATAACTTTTATTAAGCTTCAAGTGAACGTTTACAAATCCAATCAGTCTGTCACATATAAGTTTACATACATCTCACTCCCTACTCCCACTTGCTCTCCCCCTCTTGAGTCAGCCCTTTCAGTCTCTCCTTTCTTGACAATTTTGCCGGCTTCCCTCTCTCTCTATCCTCCCATCCCCCCTCCAGACAAGAGTTGCCAACACACTCTCAAGTGTCCACCTGATATAATTAGCTCACTCTGCATCAGCGTCTCTCTCCCACCCGCTGACCAGTCCCTTTCATGTCTGATGAGTTGTCTTCAGGGATGGTTCCTGTCCTGTGCCAACAGAAGGTCTGGGGACCACGGCTGCCGGGATTCCTCTAGTCTCAGTCAGACCATTAAGTTTGGTCTTTTTATGAGAATTTGGGGTCTGTATCCCACTGATCTCCTGCTCCCTCAGGGGTCCTCTGCTGTGCTCCCTGTCAGGGCAGTCATCGATTGTGGCCGGGCACCAACTAGTTCTTCTGGTCTCAGGATGATGTAGGTCTCTGGTTCATGTGGCCCTTTCTGTCTCTTGGGCTCTTAGTTGTCGTGTGGCCTTGGTGTTCTTCATTTTCCTTTGCTCCAGGTGGGTTGAGACCAATTGCTGCATCTTAGATGGCCGCTTGTTAGCATTTAAGACCCCAGACGCCATATTTCAAAGTGGGATGCAGAATGATTTCATAATAGAATTATTTTGCCAATTGACTTAGAAGTCCCCGCAAACCACGTTCCCCAGACCCCCGCGCTTGCTCCGCTGACCTTTGAAGCATTCATTTTATCCCGGAAACTTCTCTGCTTTTGGTCCAGTCCAATTGAGCTGACCTTCCATGTATTGAGTGTTGTCTTTCCCTTCACCTAAAGCAGTTCTTACCTACTGATTAATCAATAAAAAACCCTCTCCCACCCTCCCTCCCTCCCCCCTCGTAACCACAAAAGTATGTGTTCTTCTCAGGTTTACTATTTCTCAAGATCTTATAATAGTGGTCTTATACAATATTTGTCCTTTTGCCTCTGACTAATTTCGCTCAGCATAATGGCTTCCAGGTTCCTCCATGTTATGAAATGTTTCACAGATTCGTCACTGTTCTTTATCGATGCGTAGTATTCCATTGTGTGAATATACCACAATTTATTTACCCATTCATCCGTTGACGGACACCTTGGTTGCTTCCAACTTTTTGCTATTGTAAACAGAGCTGCAATAAACATGGGTGTGCATATATCTGTTTGTATGAAGGCTCTTGTATCTCTAGGGTATATTCCCAGGAGTGGGATTTCTGGGTTGTATGGTAGTTCTATTTCTAACTGTTTAAGATAACGCCAGATAGATTTCCAAAGTGGTTGTACCATTTTACATTCCCACCAGCAGTGTATGAGAGTTCCAATCTCTCCGCAGCCTCTCCAACATTTATTATTTTGTGTTTTTTGGATTAATGCCAGCCTTGCTGGTGTGAGATGGAATCTCATCGTGGTTTTAATTTGCATTTCTGTAATGGCTAATGATCGAGAGCATTTTCTCATGTATCTGTTGGCTGCCTGAATGTCTTCTTTAGTGAAATGTGTGTTCATATCCTTTGCCCACTTCTTGATTGGGTTGTTTGTCTTTTTGTGGTTGAGTTTTGACAGAATCATGTAGATTTTAGAGATCAGGCGCTGGTCGGAGATGTCATAGCTGAAAATTCTTTCCCAATCTGTAGGTGGTCTTTTTACTTTTTTGGAGAAGTCTTTAGATGAGCATAGGTGTTTGATTTTTAGGAGCTCCCAGTTATCAGGTTTCTCTTCATCATTTTTGGTAATGTTTTGTATTCTGTTTATACCTTGTATTAGGGCTCCTAGGGTTGTCCCAATTTTTTCTTCCATGATCTTTATCGTTTTAGTCTTTATGTTTAGGTCTTTGATCCACTTGGAGTTAGTTTTTGTGCATGGTGTGAGGTATGGGTCCTGTTTCATTTTTTTGCAAATGGATATCCAGTTATGCCAGCACCATTTGTTAAAAAGACTATCTTTTCCCCAATTAATTGACACTGGTCCTTTGTCAAATATCAGCTGCTCATACGTGGATGGATCTATGTCTGGGTTCTCAACTCTGTTCCATTGGTCTCTGTGCCTGTTGTTGTACCAGTACCAGGCTGTTTTGACTACTGTGGCTGTGTAATAGGTTCTGAAGTCAGGTAAAGCGAGGCCTCCCACTTTCTTCTTCTTTTTCAGTAATGCTTTGCTTATCCGGGGCTTCTTTCCCTTCCATATGAAATTGGTGATTTGTTTCTCTATCACCTTAAAATATGACATTGGAATTTGGATCGGAAGTGCATTAAATATATAGATGGCTTTTGGTAGAATAGACATTTTTACTATGTTAAGTCTTCCTATCCATGAGCAAGGTATGTTTTTCCACTTAAGTATGTCCTTTTGAATTTCTTGTAGTAAAGCTTTGTAGTTTTCTTTGTATAGATCTTTTACATCCTTGGTAAGATTTATTCCTAAGTATCTTATCTTCTTGGGGGCTACTGTGAAAGGTATTGATTTGGTTATTTCCTCTTCGGTGTTCTTTTTGTTGATGTAGAGGAATCCAAGTGATTTTTGTATGTTTATTTTATAACCTGAGACTCTGCCAAACTCTTCTATTCATTTCAGTAGTTTTCTGGAGGATTCCTTAGGGTTTTCTGTGTATATAATCATGTCATCTGCAAATAGTGATAACTTTACTTCTTCCTTGCCAATCCGGATACCTTTTCTTTCTTTGTCTAGCCTAATTGCCCTGGCTAAGACTTCCAACACGATGTTGAATGAGAGCGGTGATAAAGGGCATCCTTGTCTGGTTCCCGTTCTCAAGGGAAATGCTTTCAGGTTCTCTCCATTTAGAGTGATATTGGCTGTTGGCTTTGCATAGATGCCCTTTATTATGTTGAGGAATTTTCCTTCAATTCCTATTTTGGTAAGACTTTTTATCATAAATGGGTGTTGGACTTTGTCAAATGCCTTTTCTGCATCAATTGATAAGATCATGTGGTTTTTGTCTTTTATTTATGTGGTGGATTACATTAACGGTTTTTCTGATATTAAACCAGCCTTGCATACCTGGTATAAATCCCACTTGATCATGGTGAATTATTTTTTTGATATGTTTTTGGATTCTATTGGCTAGAATTTTGTTGAGGATTTTTGCATCTGTGTTCATGAGGAATATAGGTCTATAATTTTCTTTTTTTGTGATGTCTTTACCTGGTTTTGCTATCAGGGAGATGGTGGCTTCATAGAATGAGTTGGGTAGTATTCCGTCATTTTCTATGCTTTGAAATACTTTCAGAAGTAGTGGTGTTAACTCTTCTCTGAAAGTTTGGTAGAACTCTGCAGTGAAGCCGTCCGGGCCAGGGCTTTTTTTTGTTGGGAGTTTTTTGATTACCATTTCAATCTCTTTTTTTGTTATGGGTCTATTTAGTTGTTCTACTTCTGAATGTGTTAGTTTAGGTAGGTAGTGTTTTTCCAGGAATTCATCCATTTCTTCTAGGTTTTCAAATTTGTTAGAGTACAATTTTTCATAATAATCTGAAATGATTCTTTTGATTTCATTTGGTTCTGTTGTGATGTGGTCCTTCTCGTTTCTTATTCGGGTTATTTGTTTCCTTTCCTGTATTTCTTTAGTCAGTCTAGCCAATGGTTTATCAATTTTGTTAATTTTTTCAAAGAACCAGCTTTTGGCTTTGTTAATTCTTTCAATTGTTTTTCTGTTCTCTAATTCATTTAGTTCAGCTCTAATTTTTATTATTTGTTTTCTTCTGGAGCCTGATGGATTCTTTTGTTGCTCACTTTCTATTTGTTCAAGTTGTAGGGACAGTTCTCTGATTTTGGCTCTTTCTTCTTTTTGTATGTGTGCATTTATTGATATAAATTGGCCTCTGAGCACAGCTTTTGCTGTGTCTCAGAGGTTTTGATAGGAAGTATTTTCATTCTTGTTGCTTTCTAAGAATTTCCTTATTCCCTCCTTGATGTCTTCTATAACCCAGTCTTTTTTCAGGAGGGTATTGTTCATTTTCCAAGTATTTGATTTCTTTTCCCTAGTTTTTCTGTTATTGATCTCTAGTTTTATTGCCTTGTGGTCTGAGAAGATGCTTTGTAGTATTTTGATGTTTTGGACTCTGCAAAGTTTTGTTTTATGACCTAATATGTGGTCTATTCTAGAGAATGTTCCACGTGCGCTAGAAAAAAAAGTATATTTTGCAGCAGTTGAGTGGAGAGTTCTGTATAAGTCAATGAGGTCAAGTTGGTTGATTGTTGTAATTAGGTCTTCCGTGTCTCTATTGAGCTTCTTACTGGATGTCCTGTCCTTCTCCGAAAGTGGTGTCTTGAAGTCTCCTACTATATATGTGGAGGTGTCTATCTCACTTTTCAATTCTGTTAAAATTTGATTTATGCATCTTGCAGCCCTGTCATTGGGTGCATAAATATTTAATATGGTTATGTCTTCCTGATCAATTGTCCCTTTTATCATTATATAGTGTCCTTCTTTATCCTTTGTGGTGGATTTAAGTCTAAAGTCTATTTTGTCAGAAATTAATATTGCTACTCCTCTTCTTTTTTGCTTATTGTTTGCTTGATATATTTTTTTCCATCCTTTGAGTTTTAGTTTGTTTGTGTCTCTAAGTCTAAGGTGTGTCTCTTGTAGGCAGCATATAGATGGATCGTGTTTCTTTATCCAATCTGTGACTCCCTGTCTCTTTATTGATGCATTTAGTCCATTTACATTCAGGGTAATTATAGATAAGTAAGTGTTTAGTGTTGTCATTTTGATGCCTTTTTATGTGTGTTGTTGACAATTTCATTTTTCCGCATACGTTTTTGTGCTGAGACGTTTTTCTTAGTAAATTGTGAGATCCTCATTTTCATAGTGTTTGGCTCTATGTCAGTTGAGTCGTTACGTTTTTCTTGGCTTTTATCTTGAGCTATAAAGTTGTTATACCTTTTTGTGGTTACCTTATTATTTACCCCTATTTTTCTAAGTAAAAACCTAACTTGTATTGTTCTATATCGCCTTGTATCACTCTCCATATGGCAGTTCAATGCCTCCTGTATTTAGTTCCTCTTTTTGATTATTGTGATCTTTTACCTATTGACTTCCATGATTCCCTGTTATGTGTATTTTTTTTTTAATTAATCTTAATTTGTTTGTTTTTGTGATTTCCCTATTTGAGTTGATATCAGGACGTTCTGTTTTGTGACCTTGTGTTGTGCTGATATCTGATATTATTTGTTCTCTGACCAAACAATATCCTTTAGTATTTCTTGTAGCTTTGGTTTGGTTTTTGCAAATTCTCTAAACTTGTGTTTGTCTGTAAATATCTTAATTTCGCCTTCATATTTCAGAGAGAGTTTTGCTGGATATATGATCCTTGGCTGGCAGTTTTTCTCCTTCAGTGTTCTGTATATTTCGTCCCATTCCCTTCTTGCCTGCATGGTTTCTGCTGAGTAGTCTGAACTTATTCTTATTGATTCTCCCTTGAAGGAAACCTTTCTTTTCTCCCTGGCTGCTTTTAAAATTTTCTGTTTATCTTTGGTTTTGGTGAGTTTGATGATAATATGTCTTGGTGTTTTTCTTTTGGGATCAATCTTAAATGGGGTTCGATGAGCATCTTGGATAGATATCCTTTCGTCTTTCATGATGTCAGGGAAGTTTTCTGTCAGGAGTTCTTCAACTATTTTCTCTGTGTTTTCTGTCCCCGCTCCCTGTTCTGGGACTCCAATCATCCTCAGGTTATCCTTCTTGATAGAGTCCCACATGATTCTTAGGGTTTCTTCATTTTTTTTGATTCTTTTATCTGATTTTTTTTCAGCTATATTGGTGTTGATTCCCTGGTCCTCCAGATGTCCCAGTCTGCATTCTAATTGCTCAAGTCTGCTCCTCTGACTTCCTATTGCGTTGTCTAATTCTGTAATTTTATTGTTAATCTTTTGGATTTCTACATGCTGTCTCTCTATGGATTCTTGCAACTTATTAATTTTTCCACTATGTTCTTGAATAATCTTTTTGAGTTCTTCAACAGATTTTTCAGTGTGTTCCTTGGCTTTTTCTGCAGTTATCCTAATTTCTTTTGTGATATCTTTAAGCATTCTGTAAATTAGTTTTTTATATTCTGTATCTGATAATTCCAGGATTGTATCTTCGTTTGGGAAAGATTTTGATTCTTTTGTTTGGGGGGTTGTAGAAGCTGTCATGGTCTGCTTCTTTATGTGGTTTGATATGGACTCCTGTCTCCGAGCCATCACTGGGATTTTGCATGGGGGCCCTTCTTTCCCTACCCATCATGGATGGTATGGCAGGTATTGCAAACTGACTCACTCAACTCCATTCCAACCCCTTTGTAGTGGGAAAGCTAAATGGGAGGAAGTCAAAGATATTTCCTCATTTCCCAGACACCCATTTATAGTTCAGGCTTCACATGAGATATACATTGTTCCATGGGTGTACTTGTGTGTGAGTTAGGAGGCAGAAATGAACATAATGAGATAGAGGTCATGCTCCTACTATTTCTACTGTTTCTTCTATCAACCATGTTTGTGAGGCTACAAATATAGGAACGTATTTTTTCACCTAACAATAAGTTTGAAGGAAGTCAGATACTGGTGTTGCTTCATGAGTTCAACAGTGTCAGGGGCAGCATCTGTGCAATTCTTTTGGATGTTCCCTCGTGGTTGCAAGGCCATTGCTGCAGCTCCACCCATCACGTCTGTATTTCAGGCAGGGAAAAAAAAACAAGTAGAAACGGGGAACAGCAATGCCAACTGCTTCTTTTTATCAGAAAGGCAAAAGCTTTCCCAGAAGCCTTCACAACAACTTACCTGTAGGTCTCACTGTCCAAAACTGGGTACATTGCCACCCGAACAAAATTAGGGTTCTGTTGGCATGCAAGAGGGAAGGATACCTATAGGGAACCCTAAAACATACAAGTCATGGTCACTGTTCTCAAGGACCTGGTAATGGCTTTGTAGAAACAAAATATATGCATGTACATTTGAATAATAATACCAGAGTTAAGAAAAGCTATAAGACAATAATGTAAGTTACAGGGCAGACATTTTAGAGGAGATGGGAATTGTAGGGGCCTAATCTATCCCACCTCATTTTCAGGAGGGCTGGTGTGAAGAAGCATGCATCTCAGCTGAACTCTGTGGGTAGCCTCTTGCTTGCCCATGGTGCCATGCTAGCATCACCTGCCAGAGTAAACCAGTGTTCTGAGCGAGCATCCAGATGAAGTGCCCTTGGCAGGATTGATGAGCAGGAAGTGGTGAACTTGACCTGGTCCTGGGAGGATGAGAAGATACTACAGGGACCGAGGAAAGGGTCCTGAACACAACTCCAGAAGTTTTGTGAGTAGAGCGTTTCCCTGGATGCCAGAAACACTAAGGCTGGCCGCCTGCCTGTAATTAACCCAAATCTCCTTAGTCACCCAGAGAGTAAGGGGCTTTCACCCTGGAATTACTGGCAATTGCCTTTTTTTTTTTTAATAATTTTTATTGTGCTTTAAGTGCAAGTTTACAAATCCAGTCACTCTCTCACACAAAAACCCATATACACCTTGCTACACACTCCCAATTACTCCCCCTAATGAGAGAGCCTGCTCTCTCCCTCCACTCGCTCTTTTCGTGTCTTTTTCGCCAGCTTCTAACCCCCTCCACCCTCTCATCTCCCCTCCAGGCAAGAGTTGCCAACGTAGTCTCAAGTGTCCACCTGATCCAAGAAGCTCACTCCTCACCAGCATCCCTCTCCAAACCACTGTCCAGTCCAATCCATGTCTGACAAGTTGGCTTCGGGAATGGTTCCTGTCATGGGCCAGCAGAAGGTCTGGGAGCCATGACCACCAGGATCCTTGCAGTCTCAGTCAGACCATTAAGTCTGGTCTTATGAGAATTTGGGGTCTGCATCCCACTGCTCTCCTGCTCCCTCAGGGGTTCTCTGTTGTGTTCCCTGTCAGGGCAGTCATCGGTTGTAGCCGGGTACCATCTAGTTCTTCTCGTCTTAGTATGATGTAGTCGCTGGTTCATGTGGCCCTTTTTATCTTTTGGGCTCGTAATCACCTTATGTCCTTGGTAATCTTCATTCTCCTTTGATCCAGGTGGGTTGAGACCAATGGATGCATCTGAGATAGCTGCTTGCTGGTGTTTAAGACCCCAGACGCCACTCTTCAAATTGGGATGCAGAATGTTTTCTTAATAGATTTTATTATGCCAGTTGACTTAGATGTCCCCTGAAGCCATGGTCCCCAGACACCTGCTTCTGTTACGCTGACCTTCAAAGCATTCAGTTTATTCAGGAAACTTCTTTCCTTTTGGTTTAGTCCGATTGTGGTGACCTCCCCTGTATTGTCTGCTGTCTTTCCCTTCACCTAAAGTAGTTCTTATCTACTATCTAATTAGTGAATACCCCTCACCTACCCTCCCTTCCTCCCCCCTCTCATAACCACAAAAGAATGTTTTCTTCTCAGTTTAGACTATTTCTCAAGTTCTTTTAGTAGTGGTCTTATACAATATTTGTCCTTTTGCAACTGACTACGTTCACCCAGCATAATGCCTTCTGGGGTTACTGGGGCCGGAATGCTTTCCAGGTTCCTCCACGTTATGAAATGTTTCACAGATTCTTCACTGTTCTTTATCGATGCGTAGTATTCCGTTGTGTGAATATACCATAATTTATTTATCCATTCATCTGTTGATGGGCACCTTGGTTGCTTCCATGTTTTTGCTATTGTAAACAGTGCTGCAATAAACGTGGATGTGCGTATATCTGTTTGTGTAAAGGCTCTTATTTCTCTAGGATATATTCTGAGGAGTGGGATTTCCGGGTTGTATGGTAGTTCTATTTCTAACTTTTTAAGGAAACGCCAGATAGATTTCCAAAGTGGTTGTACCATTTTACATTCCCACCATCAGTGTATAGGTGTTCGGATCTCTCCACAGCCACTCCAACATTTATTATTTTGTGTTTTTTGGATTAATGCCAGCCTTGTTGGAGTGAGATGGAATCTCATCGTACTTTTAATTTGCATTTCTCTAATGGATAATGATCAAGAGCATTTTCTCATGTATCTGTTAGCTGCCTGAATATCTTCTTTAGTGAAGTGTGTGCTCTTATCCTTTTCCAAATTTTTAATTGGGTTGCCTTTTTGTGGTTGAGTTTTAGCAGAATCGTATAGATTTTAGAGATCAGGCACTGGTCGGATATGTCATAGCTGAAAATTTTTTCCCAATCTGTGGGTGGTCTTTTTACTCTTTTGGTGAAGTCTTTAGATGAGCATAGGTGTTTGATTTTTAGGAGCTCCCAGTTATCTGGTTTCCCTTTATCATTTTTAGTAATGTTTTGTATTCTGTTGATGCCTCGTATTAGGGCTCCTAAGGTTGTCCCTATTTTTTCTTCTATGATCTTTATCGTTTTAGTCTTTATGTTTAGGTCTTTGATCCACTTGGAGTTAGTTTTTGTGCATGGTGTGAGGTATGGGTCCTGTTTCATTTTTTTGCAAATGGACATCCAGTTATGCCAGCACCATTTGTTAAAAAGACTATCTTTTCCCCAATTAAGTGACACTGGGCCTTTGTCAAATATCAGTTGCTCATATGTGGATGGATTTATATCTGGGTTCTCAATTCTGTCCCATTGGTCTATGTGCCTGTTCTTGTACCAGTACCAGGCTATTTCGACTACTGTGGCTGTATAACACGTTCTAAAATCAGGTACAGTGAGGCCTCCCACTTTCTTCTTCTTTTTCAGTAATGCTTTACTTATCCGGGGCTTCTTTCCCTTCCATATGAAGTTGGTGTTTTGTTTCTCCATCACATTAAGAAATGTCATTGGAATTTGGATCAGAAGCGCATTGTATTTATAGAACTGTTTTGGTAGAAGAGACATTTTTACTATGTTGAATCTTCCTATCCATGAACAAGGTATGTTTTTCCACTTATGTAGGTCCCTTTTAGTTTCTTGCACTAGTACTTTCTAGTTTTCCTTGTATAGGTCTTTTACACCTTTGGTAAGATTTATTCCTAAGTATTTTATCTTCTTGGGGGCTACTGTGAATGGTACTGATTTGGTGATTTCCTCTTCAATGTGCTTTTTGTTGATGTAGAGGAATCCAAGTGATTTTTGTATGTTTATCTTGTAACCTGAAATTCTGCCGAACTCTTCTCTTAGTTTCAGTAGTTTTCTGGAGGATTCCTTAGGGTTTTCAGTGTATAAGATCATGTCATCTGCAAGTAGAGATAATTTTACTTCTTCCTTGCCAATCCAGATGCCCTTTATTTCTTTGTCTAGCCTAATTGCTCTGGCTAGGACCTCCAGCACAATGTTGAATAAGAGCAGTGATAAAGGGCATCCTTGTCTGGTTCCCGTTCTCAAGGGAAATGCTTTCAGGCTCTCTCCATTTAAAGTGATGTTGGCTGTTGGCTTTGTATAAATGCCCTTAATTATATTGAGGAATTTGCCTTCAATTCTTATTTTGCGGAGATTTTTTATCATGAATGGGTGTTGGAATTTGTCAAATGCCTTCTCTGCATCAATTGATAAGATCATGTGGTCTTTTGTTTTATTTCTATGGTGGATTACATTAATGGTTTTCCTAATATTGAACCAACCTTACATACCTGGTATAAATCCCACTGGGTCATGGTGGATTATTTTTTTGATATGTTGTTGAATTCTATTGGCTAGAATTTTGTTGAGGATTTTTGCATCTATGTTCATGAGGGATATAGGTCTGTAATTTTCTTTTTTTGTGGTGTCTTTACCTGGTTTTGGTATCAGGGATATGGTGGCTTCATAGAATGAGTTAGGTAGTATTCCGTCCTTTTCTATGCTCTGAAATACCATTAGTAGTAGTGGTGTTAACTCTTTTCTGAAAGTTTGGTAGAACTCTGCAGTGAAGCCGTCCGGGCCAGGGATTTTTTTGTTGTTGTTGTTGTTCGGAGTTTTTCGATTACAGTTTCAATCTCTTTTTGTTATGGGTCTATTTAGTTGTTCTACTTCTGATTGTGTTAGTTTAGGTACGTAGTGTGTTTCTAGGAAGTCATTCATTTCTTCTAGGTTTGCAAATTTGTTAGAGTACAATTTTTCTTAATAATCTGATATAATCCTTTTAATTTCAGTTGGGTCTGTTGTGATATGCCCCATCTCATTTCTTATTCAGATTATTTGTTTTCTTTACTGTATTTCTTTATTCAGTCTGGCCAATGGTTTATCAATTTTGTTAATTTTTTCAAAGAACCAGCTTTTGGCTTTGTTAATTCTTTCAGTTGTTTTTCTGTTCTGTAATTCATTTAGTTCAGCCCTACTTTTATTATTTGTTCTCTTCTGGTGCCTGATGGGTTCTTTTGTTGCTTGCTTTTTGTTTGTTTAAGTTGTAGGGACAGTTCTCTGATTTTGGCTCTTTCTTCTTTATGTGTGCATTTATTGATATAAATTGTCCTCTGAGCACTGCTTTTGCTGTGTCCCAGAGGTTTTGATAGGAAGTGTTTTCATTCTCATTGCATTCTATGAATTTCTTTATTCTCTCCTTAATGTCTTCTGCAACTCAGTCTTTTCTGAGCAGGGTATTGTTCAGTTTCCAAGTATTTGATTTCTTTTCCCTAATTTTTCTGTTGATTTCTACTTTTATGGCCTTGTGGTCTGAGAAGATGCTTTGTAATATTTGGATGTTTTGGGTTCTGCAAAGGTTTGTTTTATGACCTAATATGTGATCTATTCTAGAGAATGTTCCATGTGCACTAGAAAAAGAAGTATACTTTGCAGCTATTGGGTGGAGTGTTCTGTATAAGTCTATGAGTTCAAGTTGGTTGATTGTAGCAGTTAGATCTTCCATGTCTCTATTGAGCTTCTTACTGGAGGTCCTGTCCTTCTCTGAAAGTGGTGTGTTGAAGTCTCCTACTATAATTGTGGAGGTGTCTATCTCACTTTTCAGTTCTGTTAAAGTTTGTTTTATGTATCTTGCAGCCCTGTCATTAGGTGCATACACATTTAATATAGTTATATCTTCCTGGTCAATTGTCCCTTTTGTCATTATGTAGTGTCCTTCTTTATCCTTTGTGGCGGATTTAACTTTAAAGTCTATTTTGTCAGATATTTATAGTGCCATTCCTGCTCTTTTTTGCTTGTTGTTTGCTTGATATATTTTTTTCCATCGTTTGAGTTTTAGTTTGTTTGTGTCTCTAAGTCTAAGATGTGTCTCTTGTAGGCAGTATATAGACAGATCATGTTTCTTTATCCAGTCTGAGACTCTCTGTGTCTTTATTGGGGCATTTATTCCATTTACATTCAGTGTAATTATAGATAAGTATGAGTTTAGTGCTGTCATTTTGATGCCTTTCTGTGTATGTTTTTGCCAGTTTCATTTTTCCACTTACTTTTTTGTGCTGAGACATTTTTCTTTGTAAATTGTGTGTTCCTCATTTTCAGAGTAGTTGAGTTTATGTTTGCTGAGTCGTTATGTTTTTCTTGGTTTTTATTTTGAGTTATGGAATTGTTAGACCTCTTTGTGGTTACCTTAATATTTACCCCTATTTTTCTAAGTAAAAACCTAACTTGTATTATCCTATGTCATCTTTTTTTCCTCTCCATATGGAAGGTCTATGCCTCCTGTGTTTAGTCCCTCTTTTTGGTTATTGGAATCTTTTACATAATGACTTCAGTGGTTTCTGTTTTGAGCATTTTTTTCTTTTTAAGACTAATCATTTATTTTTGTGATTTCCCTATTTGACTTGATATCAGGATGTTCTGTTCTGTGACCTTGTGTCATGTTGGTATCTGATATTATAGATTTTCTGACCAAGGAATTTCCTTTAGTAATTTTTGTAGCTTTGGTTTGGTTTTTGCAAATTCTCTAAGCTTCTGTGTATCTGTAAATGTTTTAATTTCGCCTTCATATTTCAGAGAGTTTTGCTGGATATATGATCTTTGGCTGGCAGTTTTTCTCCTTCAGTGCTCTATATATGTCATCCCATTGCCTTCTTGACTGCATGGTTTCTGCTAAGTGGTCTGAACTTATTCTTATTGATTCTCCTTTGTAAGTGACTTTTCTTTTATCCCTGACTACTTTTAAAATTTTCTCTTTATCTTTGGTTTTCGCAAGTTTGATGATAATATGCCCTGGTGATTTTTTTTTTTTTTTGGATCAATCTTAAATGGGGTTCGATGAGCATCTTGGATAGATATCCTTTCGTCTTTCATGATGCCATGTAAGTTTTCTGCCAACAGATCTTCAGCTATTCTCTCTGTATTTTCTGTTATCGCTCCCTGTTCTGGAACTTCAATCACATGCAAGGTATTCTTCTTGATAGAGTCCCACATGATTCTTAGGGTTTCTTCATTTTTTTTTAATTCTTTTATCTAATTTTTCTTTAACTATATTTGTGTAAATTGCCTTCTCCTCCAACTCCCGACTCTGCATTCCAATTCCTTGATTCTGCTCCTCTTACTTCCTATTGAGTTGTCTAATTCTGTAATTTTATTGTCAATCTTTTGGATTTCAGAATGCTGTGTCTCTATGGATTCTTGCAGCTTATTGATTTTTCCAGTATGTTCTTGAATAATGTTTTTGATTTCTTCAACTGCTTTATCAGTGTGTTCCTTGGCTTTTTCTGTAGATTGCCTTATTTCATTTCTGAGATCATCCCTGATATCTTGAAGCATTCTGTAAATTAGTTTTTTATATTCTGCATCTGGCAATTCCAGGATTATATCTTCGTTTGGGAAAGATTTTGATTCTTTAATTTGGGGGTTTGTAGAAGCAATCACGGTCTGCTTCTTTATGTGATTTGATATCGACTTTCTGTCTCTGAGCCATCTGTAAGATATTGTAATGATTTATTTTATATTTGCTTACTGAGCCTTAG
>NW_026975559.1:0-37746 GCF_030014295.1 Loxodonta africana
CCTAACCGGCCGGTTCCGCAGAGCCCTCCATTTTACCCATGGACACACAACGGCCCCTTCTGTCCTTGGGCACAAAATCGAGGGCACCCAGGGAATAATTTCACAGTAGGCAACCCCTGATGTGGACACGTTCGACATACTGGGACAGCAGGCAGGTACCTCTTTGCCACTTACGCTACGATATCAGTAGGCAAGGCGCCCTTCCTCAGCATCTATGGCCCCTCTTTGTATGTGTTCTTTTAAAGAAATCTCTTTTTGCTACCCCTGAGACACATCACAACTATGAGGGGCCTGAGAGGGAACCTGGAGATGAAACAGGGGAGGCTTCTGGCTGTACCGCTTCCCCGTGGCTAGAGAATAGCAGTTAGTCTCTCTGGAAGCTCTTAGCTTCTGTTGATCGACATGGGCAATACGGTAGGGGCGGACCCTGGCCAGGTGGAGCTTGTGGGCACACGCAACCTCTGGGGGAAGAATAATTCCGCTGCTGCTTTGTATGGTGTAAACCTCCCCACGCCAAGTGGGATGGGCACAGAACATTGACCCACACCTGCCAGGGGCCTTTCCTGGGACTAAAGATCCCAACCTGGTCTCAACCTTGTCACCTTCTCAGCACATACCTTTCCTGCACACATAATCCTGCCTTTCTCCGTCGGTGCCTCATCCTACTAGGAAAAAAGCATGCCGCTCAAAAAGGCCGATGCCAGAGAAATCGAGGAGACACTGCCATTTTCCACATTTTTGCTGTCTACATATCCCCGCCTCCGGCGGAAGGCTGCCTATGTGGCCGGGCTGCGAAGGCAAGGCCGAAATCCTGGCATCCCGGGCCCCAGCAATCCAGTGGTTTATGGACGTGGGGACCCGGATGACATGTTTCCCACATCCAAGAGGAATCCTTGGGCCCTTCACTGGCTCGCCATTCAGCTCCGCGACGTCCACTACTGGCCCTGGCCTTTGGCCGGTGCCCCATTGCGCGAGTGCTCCGGAGCCATGTTTCTCCACCCATCACTATCATTCTGCCACCAGGGGATATGTGAGTGTGGGAGTCACCATTTGTCTGTCACTGGCAGCAGTGTCACGAGTCACTAGACTTCCAGGTACCAGCTGACCTAGGCTGCCTTCTGCCCCAGGCAAGGTCCGGAATCCTTTATCCCAGATGCTGACACCTGGGCACTGGCCGACATTAATTGTTATCAACACAGAGGTCTGAGTGAGGGTCAGCAGGCCAGCTAGGTGAAGTCAAGGCCAGGTGGGCGGGACTAAGGCTCCTTTGCCATCACCATGGAGACAGTCCCACCACCGGAAGAGTAGGCGGAGCTTATGATGGGCCTGGTGACAAGACTGAGCCAATGGCAGAGATCTGGCCCGCCAGGCAGATGACACAGGGCCCTCCATTATGACCTATGACACCTAGTGGCCACAGGATTTGAGCACACCCTGGGAAAGCCTACGCAGGCACAGGGGAGCCCCTGGTGCGGACTGGTTCAGGGCATTGGCAGAGCAGGCCAGGTACCTCTTTCCCACTTTCCTGAGGATATCGCTACGCAAGGCATCCCCACTCAGCATCTCTTGCCTCTCTCTCTCTGTCTCTCTCTGGATGTGTTCATTCTCTGAAATCTCTTCCTTCTCCCCCTGAGTCACTTCACAGCTTGGAGTGCCTGATAGAGTGCCTAGAGACCAAAGAGCAAAGAGGGAAGGCCTCTGGCTCTACTGGTTGCCCGTGGGCAGACAAGATCTGGTAGTTTATCTGGAAGGTCTAGAGAGTAGTGACTGATGGGGTAGCTACATCACCGGCGGACCCTGGCCAGGTGAAGCTTGCTGACATGTGGCAGCCTCTCCGGAGACTACTAATTCCGCTGGTGACATTGTATGCAAATACCTGGCTGAGTGCGAAGGGCAGAAAACATTGACACATACCTGCCAGAGGCCTATCCTGGGTCTGAAGAGTCCACCCCGGTCTCCAGCGACTCATCATCTCAGCACACACTTTGCCTGCACACAGGGAATCCGCCTCTCTCCACGAATGCCTTCTCCTGCTAGGAAACACAGGATGGCACTCAGCCAAAGGAGAGCTCAGGCAAAGTCAACTGAAGCCCGCATTTTCAAGATTTTGCCCTCTGCTGGGCCACAGCCTCCGGTGGCACACTGCATGTGCGTCACTTCTCCGAAGACAAGGCCGAAATCCGGGCATCCAGGGCCCCAGCAGTCCAGAGGCTGTGCATGGCGGCATACGGATCACCTCTTTGCCACGTACAGGAGGGAGGCCTCGGCCCTAGACTGGCTCTGCTAGAGCTCCACGACCTCAGCTATTTTTCCCGACCTTTGGCCCGTGCCCTTGTGAGTGTGTGACCTCTAGTTACACTTCACCTCCGACCACTCTCGATCCGCCACCTGCGGCTACCTGAGCGTGGACATCAACATCTATCACTGTCTGCAGTGTCACAGGTCACTAGGTGTCTAGGCTCAGGCTGACTTTGGCTGTCTTCTGCCCAGGCAAGGAGCTTAATCCTTCAAAGGAAATGAGGACACGTGGTCACTGGCCGACATCCTTTCTTTCATCTACACAGCGGTCTAGATGAGGGTAAAGAGGCCAGGTGGGCCAGGTGAAGGCTGAGTGCGGGGCCTAAGGCTTCCTTCCCAATCACCATGGAGACAGCCACCGCAAGGCTGGCCGGAACTTCTGACGGGGACGGGTCACAAACTCTCAGCCAATAGGAGAGGTCCAGCCTAACCGGCCGGTTCCGCAGAGCCCTCCATTTTACCCATGGACACACAACGGCCCCTTCTGTCCTTGGCCACAAAATCGAGGGCACCCAGGGAATAATTTCACAGTAGGCAACCCCTGATGTGGACACGTTCGACATACTGGGACAGCAGGCAGGCACCTCTTTGCCACTTACGCTACGATATCAGTAGGCAAGGCGCCCTTCCTCAGCATCTATGGCCCCTCTTTGTATGTGTTCTTTTAAAGAAATCTCTTTTTGCTACCCCTGAGACACATCACAACTATGAGGGGCCTGAGAGGGAACCTGGAGATGAAACAGGGGAGGCTTCTGGCTGTACCGCTTCCCCGTGGCTAGAGAATAGCAGTTAGTCTCTCTGGAAGCTCTTAGCTTCTGTTGATCGACATGGGCAATACGGTAGGGGCGGACCCTGGCCAGGTGGAGCTTGTGGGCACACGCAACCTCTGGGGGAAGAATAATTCCGCTGCTGCTTTGTATGGTGTAAACCTCCCCACGCCAAGTGGGATGGGCACAGAACATTGACCCACACCTGCCAGGGGCCTTTCCTGGGACTAAAGATCCCAACCTGGTCTCAACCTTGTCACCTTCTCAGCACATACCTTTCCTGCACACATAATCCTGCCTTTCTCCGTCGGTGCCTCATCCTACTAGGAAAAAAGCATGCCGCTCAAAAAGGCCGATGCCAGAGAAATCGAGGAGACACTGCCATTTTCCACATTTTTGCTGTCTACATATCCCCGCCTCCGGCGGAAGGCTGCCTATGTGGCCGGGCTGCGAAGGCAAGGCCGAAATCCTGGCATCCCGGGCCCCAGCAATCCAGTGGTTTATGGACGTGGGGACCCGGATGACATGTTTCCCACATCCAAGAGGAATCCTTGGGCCCTTCACTGGCTCGCCATTCAGCTCCGCGACGTCCACTACTGGCCCTGGCCTTTGGCCGGTGCCCCATTGCGCGAGTGCTCCGGAGCGATGTTTCTCCACCCATCACTATCATTCTGCCACCAGGGGATATGTGAGTGTGGGAGTCACCATTTGTCTGTCACTGGCAGCAGTGTCACGAGTCACTAGACTTCCAGGTACCAGCTGACCTAGGCTGCCTTCTGCCCCAGGCAAGGTCCGGAATCCTTTATCCCAGATGCTGACACCTGGGCACTGGCCGACATTAATTGTTATCAACACAGAGGTCTGAGTGAGGGTCAGCAGGCCAGCTAGGTGAAGTCAAGGCCAGGTGGGCGGGACTAAGGCTCCTTTGCCATCACCATGGAGACAGTCCCACCACCGGAAGAGTAGGCGGAGCTTATGATGGGCCTGGTGACAAGACTGAGCCAATGGCAGAGATCTGGCCCGCCAGGCAGATGACACAGGGCCCTCCATTATGACCTATGACACCTAGTGGCCACAGGATTTGAGCACACCCTGGGAAAGCCTACGCAGGCACAGGGGAGCCCCTGGTGCGGACTGGTTCAGGGCATTGGCAGAGCAGGCCAGGTACCTCTTTCCCACTTTCCTGAGGATATCGCTACGCAAGGCATCCCCACTCAGCATCTCTTGCCTCTCTCTCTCTGTCTCTCTCTGGATGTGTTCATTCTCTGAAATCTCTTCCTTCTCCCCCTGAGTCACTTCACAGCTTGGAGTGCCTGATAGAGTGCCTAGAGACCAAAGAGCAAAGAGGGAAGGCCTCTGGCTCTACTGGTTGCCCGTGGGCAGACAAGATCTGGTAGTTTATCTGGAAGGTCTAGAGAGTAGTGACTGATGGGGTAGCTACATCACCGGCGGACCCTGGCCAGGTGAAGCTTGCTGACATGTGGCAGCCTCTCCGGAGACTACTAATTCCGCTGGTGACATTGTATGCAAATACCTGGCTGAGTGCGAAGGGCAGAAAACATTGACACATACCTGCCAGAGGCCTATCCTGGGTCTGAAGAGTCCACCCCGGTCTCCAGCGACTCATCATCTCAGCACACACTTTGCCTGCACACAGGGAATCCGCCTCTCTCCACGAATGCCTTCTCCTGCTAGGAAACACAGGATGGCACTCAGCCAAAGGAGAGCTCAGGCAAAGTCAACTGAAGCCCGCATTTTCAAGATTTTGCCCTCTGCTGGGCCACAGCCTCCGGTGGCACACTGCATGTGCGTCACTTCTCCGAAGACAAGGCCGAAATCCGGGCATCCAGGGCCCCAGCAGTCCAGAGGCTGTGCATGGCGGCATACGGATCACCTCTTTGCCACGTACAGGAGGGAGGCCTCGGCCCTAGACTGGCTCTGCTAGAGCTCCACGACCTCAGCTATTTTTCCCGACCTTTGGCCCGTGCCCTTGTGAGTGTGTGACCTCTAGTTACACTTCACCTCCGACCACTCTCGATCCGCCACCTGCGGCTACCTGAGCGTGGACATCAACATCTATCACTGTCTGCAGTGTCACAGGTCACTAGGTGTCTAGGCTCAGGCTGACTTTGGCTGTCTTCTGCCCAGGCAAGGAGCTTAATCCTTCAAAGGAAATGAGGACACGTGGTCACTGGCCGACATCCTTTCTTTCATCTACACAGCGGTCTAGATGAGGGTAAAGAGGCCAGGTGGGCCAGGTGAAGGCTGAGTGCGGGGCCTAAGGCTTCCTTCCCAATCACCATGGAGACAGCCACCGCAAGGCTGGCCGGAACTTCTGACGGGGACGGGTCACAAACTCTCAGCCAATAGGAGAGGTCCAGCCTAACCGGCCGGTTCCGCAGAGCCCTCCATTTTACCCATGGACACACAACGGCCCCTTCTGTCCTTGGCCACAAAATCGAGGGCACCCAGGGAATAATTTCACAGTAGGCAACCCCTGATGTGGACACGTTCGACATACTGGGACAGCAGGCAGGCACCTCTTTGCCACTTACGCTACGATATCAGTAGGCAAGGCGCCCTTCCTCAGCATCTATGGCCCCTCTTTGTATGTGTTCTTTTAAAGAAATCTCTTTTTGCTACCCCTGAGACACATCACAACTATGAGGGGCCTGAGAGGGAACCTGGAGATGAAACAGGGGAGGCTTCTGGCTGTACCGCTTCCCCGTGGCTAGAGAATAGCAGTTAGTCTCTCTGGAAGCTCTTAGCTTCTGTTGATCGACATGGGCAATACGGTAGGGGCGGACCCTGGCCAGGTGGAGCTTGTGGGCACACGCAACCTCTGGGGGAAGAATAATTCCGCTGCTGCTTTGTATGGTGTAAACCTCCCCACGCCAAGTGGGATGGGCACAGAACATTGACCCACACCTGCCAGGGGCCTTTCCTGGGACTAAAGATCCCAACCTGGTCTCAACCTTGTCACCTTCTCAGCACATACCTTTCCTGCACACATAATCCTGCCTTTCTCCGTCGGTGCCTCATCCTACTAGGAAAAAAGCATGCCGCTCAAAAAGGCCGATGCCAGAGAAATCGAGGAGACACTGCCATTTTCCACATTTTTGCTGTCTACATATCCCCGCCTCCGGCGGAAGGCTGCCTATGTGGCCGGGCTGCGAAGGCAAGGCCGAAATCCTGGCATCCCGGGCCCCAGCAATCCAGTGGTTTATGGACGTGGGGACCCGGATGACATGTTTCCCACATCCAAGAGGAATCCTTGGGCCCTTCACTGGCTCGCCATTCAGCTCCGCGACGTCCACTACTGGCCCTGGCCTTTGGCCGGTGCCCCATTGCGCGAGTGCTCCGGAGCGATGTTTCTCCACCCATCACTATCATTCTGCCACCAGGGGATATGTGAGTGTGGGAGTCACCATTTGTCTGTCACTGGCAGCAGTGTCACGAGTCACTAGACTTCCAGGTACCAGCTGACCTAGGCTGCCTTCTGCCCCAGGCAAGGTCCGGAATCCTTTATCCCAGATGCTGACACCTGGGCACTGGCCGACATTAATTGTTATCAACACAGAGGTCTGAGTGAGGGTCAGCAGGCCAGCTAGGTGAAGTCAAGGCCAGGTGGGCGGGACTAAGGCTCCTTTGCCATCACCATGGAGACAGTCCCACCACCGGAAGAGTAGGCGGAGCTTATGATGGGCCTGGTGACAAGACTGAGCCAATGGCAGAGATCTGGCCCGCCAGGCAGATGACACAGGGCCCTCCATTATGACCTATGACACCTAGTGGCCACAGGATTTGAGCACACCCTGGGAAAGCCTACGCAGGCACAGGGGAGCCCCTGGTGCGGACTGGTTCAGGGCATTGGCAGAGCAGGCCAGGTACCTCTTTCCCACTTTCCTGAGGATATCGCTACGCAAGGCATCCCCACTCAGCATCTCTTGCCTCTCTCTCTCTGTCTCTCTCTGGATGTGTTCATTCTCTGAAATCTCTTCCTTCTCCCCCTGAGTCACTTCACAGCTTGGAGTGCCTGATAGAGTGCCTAGAGACCAAAGAGCAAAGAGGGAAGGCCTCTGGCTCTACTGGTTGCCCGTGGGCAGACAAGATCTGGTAGTTTATCTGGAAGGTCTAGAGAGTAGTGACTGATGGGGTAGCTACATCACCGGCGGACCCTGGCCAGGTGAAGCTTGCTGACATGTGGCAGCCTCTCCGGAGACTACTAATTCCGCTGGTGACATTGTATGCAAATACCTGGCTGAGTGCGAAGGGCAGAAAACATTGACACATACCTGCCAGAGGCCTATCCTGGGTCTGAAGAGTCCACCCCGGTCTCCAGCGACTCATCATCTCAGCACACACTTTGCCTGCACACAGGGAATCCGCCTCTCTCCACGAATGCCTTCTCCTGCTAGGAAACACAGGATGGCACTCAGCCAAAGGAGAGCTCAGGCAAAGTCAACTGAAGCCCGCATTTTCAAGATTTTGCCCTCTGCTGGGCCACAGCCTCCGGTGGCACACTGCATGTGCGTCACTTCTCCGAAGACAAGGCCGAAATCCGGGCATCCAGGGCCCCAGCAGTCCAGAGGCTGTGCATGGCGGCATACGGATCACCTCTTTGCCACGTACAGGAGGGAGGCCTCGGCCCTAGACTGGCTCTGCTAGAGCTCCACGACCTCAGCTATTTTTCCCGACCTTTGGCCCGTGCCCTTGTGAGTGTGTGACCTCTAGTTACACTTCACCTCCGACCACTCTCGATCCGCCACCTGCGGCTACCTGAGCGTGGACATCAACATCTATCACTGTCTGCAGTGTCACAGGTCACTAGGTGTCTAGGCTCAGGCTGACTTTGGCTGTCTTCTGCCCAGGCAAGGAGCTTAATCCTTCAAAGGAAATGAGGACACGTGGTCACTGGCCGACATCCTTTCTTTCATCTACACAGCGGTCTAGATGAGGGTAAAGAGGCCAGGTGGGCCAGGTGAAGGCTGAGTGCGGGGCCTAAGGCTTCCTTCCCAATCACCATGGAGACAGCCACCGCAAGGCTGGCCGGAACTTCTGACGGGGACGGGTCACAAACTCTCAGCCAATAGGAGAGGTCCAGCCTAACCGGCCGGTTCCGTAGAGCCCTCCATTTTACCCATGGACACACAACGGCCCCTTCTGTCCTTGGCCACAAAATCGAGGGCACCCAGGGAATAATTTCACAGTAGGCAACCCCTGATGTGGACACGTTCGACATACTGGGACAGCAGGCAGGTACCTCTTTGCCACTTACGCTACGATATCAGTAGGCAAGGCGCCCTTCCTCAGCATCTATGGCCCCTCTTTGTATGTGTTCTTTTAAAGAAATCTCTTTTTGCTACCCCTGAGACACATCACAACTATGAGGGGCCTGAGAGGGAACCTGGAGATGAAACAGGGGAGGCTTCTGGCTGTACCGCTTCCCCGTGGCTAGAGAATAGCAGTTAGTCTCTCTGGAAGCTCTTAGCTTCTGTTGATCGACATGGGCAATACGGTAGGGGCGGACCCTGGCCAGGTGGAGCTTGTGGGCACACGCAACCTCTGGGGGAAGAATAATTCCGCTGCTGCTTTGTATGGTGTAAACCTCCCCACGCCAAGTGGGATGGGCACAGAACATTGACCCACACCTGCCAGGGGCCTTTCCTGGGACTAAAGATCCCAACCTGGTCTCAACCTTGTCACCTTCTCAGCACATACCTTTCCTGCACACATAATCCTGCCTTTCTCCGTCGGTGCCTCATCCTACTAGGAAAAAAGCATGCCGCTCAAAAAGGCCGATGCCAGAGAAATCGAGGAGACACTGCCATTTTCCACATTTTTGCTGTCTACATATCCCCGCCTCCGGCGGAAGGCTGCCTATGTGGCCGGGCTGCGAAGGCAAGGCCGAAATCCTGGCATCCCGGGCCCCAGCAATCCAGTGGTTTATGGACGTGGGGACCCGGATGACATGTTTCCCACATCCAAGAGGAATCCTTGGGCCCTTCACTGGCTCGCCATTCAGCTCCGCGACGTCCACTACTGGCCCTGGCCTTTGGCCGGTGCCCCATTGCGCGAGTGCTCCGGAGCCATGTTTCTCCACCCATCACTATCATTCTGCCACCAGGGGATATGTGAGTGTGGGAGTCACCATTTGTCTGTCACTGGCAGCAGTGTCACGAGTCACTAGACTTCCAGGTACCAGCTGACCTAGGCTGCCTTCTGCCCCAGGCAAGGTCCGGAATCCTTTATCCCAGATGCTGACACCTGGGCACTGGCCGACATTAATTGTTATCAACACAGAGGTCTGAGTGAGGGTCAGCAGGCCAGCTAGGTGAAGTCAAGGCCAGGTGGGCGGGACTAAGGCTCCTTTGCCATCACCATGGAGACAGTCCCACCACCGGAAGAGTAGGCGGAGCTTATGATGGGCCTGGTGACAAGACTGAGCCAATGGCAGAGATCTGGCCCGCCAGGCAGATGACACAGGGCCCTCCATTATGACCTATGACACCTAGTGGCCACAGGATTTGAGCACACCCTGGGAAAGCCTACGCAGGCACAGGGGAGCCCCTGGTGCGGACTGGTTCAGGGCATTGGCAGAGCAGGCCAGGTACCTCTTTCCCACTTTCCTGAGGATATCGCTACGCAAGGCATCCCCACTCAGCATCTCTTGCCTCTCTCTCTCTGTCTCTCTCTGGATGTGTTCATTCTCTGAAATCTCTTCCTTCTCCCCCTGAGTCACTTCACAGCTTGGAGTGCCTGATAGAGTGCCTAGAGACCAAAGAGCAAAGAGGGAAGGCCTCTGGCTCTACTGGTTGCCCGTGGGCAGACAAGATCTGGTAGTTTATCTGGAAGGTCTAGAGAGTAGTGACTGATGGGGTAGCTACATCACCGGCGGACCCTGGCCAGGTGAAGCTTGCTGACATGTGGCAGCCTCTCCGGAGACTACTAATTCCGCTGGTGACATTGTATGCAAATACCTGGCTGAGTGCGAAGGGCAGAAAACATTGACACATACCTGCCAGAGGCCTATCCTGGGTCTGAAGAGTCCACCCCGGTCTCCAGCGACTCATCATCTCAGCACACACTTTGCCTGCACACAGGGAATCCGCCTCTCTCCACGAATGCCTTCTCCTGCTAGGAAACACAGGATGGCACTCAGCCAAAGGAGAGCTCAGGCAAAGTCAACTGAAGCCCGCATTTTCAAGATTTTGCCCTCTGCTGGGCCACAGCCTCCGGTGGCACACTGCATGTGCGTCACTTCTCCGAAGACAAGGCCGAAATCCGGGCATCCAGGGCCCCAGCAGTCCAGAGGCTGTGCATGGCGGCATACGGATCACCTCTTTGCCACGTACAGGAGGGAGGCCTCGGCCCTAGACTGGCTCTGCTAGAGCTCCACGACCTCAGCTATTTTTCCCGACCTTTGGCCCGTGCCCTTGTGAGTGTGTGACCTCTAGTTACACTTCACCTCCGACCACTCTCGATCCGCCACCTGCGGCTACCTGAGCGTGGACATCAACATCTATCACTGTCTGCAGTGTCACAGGTCACTAGGTGTCTAGGCTCAGGCTGACTTTGGCTGTCTTCTGCCCAGGCAAGGAGCTTAATCCTTCAAAGGAAATGAGGACACGTGGTCACTGGCCGACATCCTTTCTTTCATCTACACAGCGGTCTAGATGAGGGTAAAGAGGCCAGGTGGGCCAGGTGAAGGCTGAGTGCGGGGCCTAAGGCTTCCTTCCCAATCACCATGGAGACAGCCACCGCAAGGCTGGCCGGAACTTCTGACGGGGACGGGTCACAAACTCTCAGCCAATAGGAGAGGTCCAGCCTAACCGGCCGGTTCCGCAGAGCCCTCCATTTTACCCATGGACACACAACGGCCCCTTCTGTCCTTGGCCACAAAATCGAGGGCACCCAGGGAATAATTTCACAGTAGGCAACCCCTGATGTGGACACGTTCGACATACTGGGACAGCAGGCAGGCACCTCTTTGCCACTTACGCTACGATATCAGTAGGCAAGGCGCCCTTCCTCAGCATCTATGGCCCCTCTTTGTATGTGTTCTTTTAAAGAAATCTCTTTTTGCTACCCCTGAGACACATCACAACTATGAGGGGCCTGAGAGGGAACCTGGAGATGAAACAGGGGAGGCTTCTGGCTGTACCGCTTCCCCGTGGCTAGAGAATAGCAGTTAGTCTCTCTGGAAGCTCTTAGCTTCTGTTGATCGACATGGGCAATACGGTAGGGGCGGACCCTGGCCAGGTGGAGCTTGTGGGCACACGCAACCTCTGGGGGAAGAATAATTCCGCTGCTGCTTTGTATGGTGTAAACCTCCCCACGCCAAGTGGGATGGGCACAGAACATTGACCCACACCTGCCAGGGGCCTTTCCTGGGACTAAAGATCCCAACCTGGTCTCAACCTTGTCACCTTCTCAGCACATACCTTTCCTGCACACATAATCCTGCCTTTCTCCGTCGGTGCCTCATCCTACTAGGAAAAAAGCATGCCGCTCAAAAAGGCCGATGCCAGAGAAATCGAGGAGACACTGCCATTTTCCACATTTTTGCTGTCTACATATCCCCGCCTCCGGCGGAAGGCTGCCTATGTGGCCGGGCTGCGAAGGCAAGGCCGAAATCCTGGCATCCCGGGCCCCAGCAATCCAGTGGTTTATGGACGTGGGGACCCGGATGACATGTTTCCCACATCCAAGAGGAATCCTTGGGCCCTTCACTGGCTCGCCATTCAGCTCCGCGACGTCCACTACTGGCCCTGGCCTTTGGCCGGTGCCCCATTGCGCGAGTGCTCCGGAGCGATGTTTCTCCACCCATCACTATCATTCTGCCACCAGGGGATATGTGAGTGTGGGAGTCACCATTTGTCTGTCACTGGCAGCAGTGTCACGAGTCACTAGACTTCCAGGTACCAGCTGACCTAGGCTGCCTTCTGCCCCAGGCAAGGTCCGGAATCCTTTATCCCAGATGCTGACACCTGGGCACTGGCCGACATTAATTGTTATCAACACAGAGGTCTGAGTGAGGGTCAGCAGGCCAGCTAGGTGAAGTCAAGGCCAGGTGGGCGGGACTAAGGCTCCTTTGCCATCACCATGGAGACAGTCCCACCACCGGAAGAGTAGGCGGAGCTTATGATGGGCCTGGTGACAAGACTGAGCCAATGGCAGAGATCTGGCCCGCCAGGCAGATGACACAGGGCCCTCCATTATGACCTATGACACCTAGTGGCCACAGGATTTGAGCACACCCTGGGAAAGCCTACGCAGGCACAGGGGAGCCCCTGGTGCGGACTGGTTCAGGGCATTGGCAGAGCAGGCCAGGTACCTCTTTCCCACTTTCCTGAGGATATCGCTACGCAAGGCATCCCCACTCAGCATCTCTTGCCTCTCTCTCTCTGTCTCTCTCTGGATGTGTTCATTCTCTGAAATCTCTTCCTTCTCCCCCTGAGTCACTTCACAGCTTGGAGTGCCTGATAGAGTGCCTAGAGACCAAAGAGCAAAGAGGGAAGGCCTCTGGCTCTACTGGTTGCCCGTGGGCAGACAAGATCTGGTAGTTTATCTGGAAGGTCTAGAGAGTAGTGACTGATGGGGTAGCTACATCACCGGCGGACCCTGGCCAGGTGAAGCTTGCTGACATGTGGCAGCCTCTCCGGAGACTACTAATTCCGCTGGTGACATTGTATGCAAATACCTGGCTGAGTGCGAAGGGCAGAAAACATTGACACATACCTGCCAGAGGCCTATCCTGGGTCTGAAGAGTCCACCCCGGTCTCCAGCGACTCATCATCTCAGCACACACTTTGCCTGCACACAGGGAATCCGCCTCTCTCCACGAATGCCTTCTCCTGCTAGGAAACACAGGATGGCACTCAGCCAAAGGAGAGCTCAGGCAAAGTCAACTGAAGCCCGCATTTTCAAGATTTTGCCCTCTGCTGGGCCACAGCCTCCGGTGGCACACTGCATGTGCGTCACTTCTCCGAAGACAAGGCCGAAATCCGGGCATCCAGGGCCCCAGCAGTCCAGAGGCTGTGCATGGCGGCATACGGATCACCTCTTTGCCACGTACAGGAGGGAGGCCTCGGCCCTAGACTGGCTCTGCTAGAGCTCCACGACCTCAGCTATTTTTCCCGACCTTTGGCCCGTGCCCTTGTGAGTGTGTGACCTCTAGTTACACTTCACCTCCGACCACTCTCGATCCGCCACCTGCGGCTACCTGAGCGTGGACATCAACATCTATCACTGTCTGCAGTGTCACAGGTCACTAGGTGTCTAGGCTCAGGCTGACTTTGGCTGTCTTCTGCCCAGGCAAGGAGCTTAATCCTTCAAAGGAAATGAGGACACGTGGTCACTGGCCGACATCCTTTCTTTCATCTACACAGCGGTCTAGATGAGGGTAAAGAGGCCAGGTGGGCCAGGTGAAGGCTGAGTGCGGGGCCTAAGGCTTCCTTCCCAATCACCATGGAGACAGCCACCGCAAGGCTGGCCGGAACTTCTGACGGGGACGGGTCACAAACTCTCAGCCAATAGGAGAGGTCCAGCCTAACCGGCCGGTTCCGCAGAGCCCTCCATTTTACCCATGGACACACAACGGCCCCTTCTGTCCTTGGCCACAAAATCGAGGGCACCCAGGGAATAATTTCACAGTAGGCAACCCCTGATGTGGACACGTTCGACATACTGGGACAGCAGGCAGGCACCTCTTTGCCACTTACGCTACGATATCAGTAGGCAAGGCGCCCTTCCTCAGCATCTATGGCCCCTCTTTGTATGTGTTCTTTTAAAGAAATCTCTTTTTGCTACCCCTGAGACACATCACAACTATGAGGGGCCTGAGAGGGAACCTGGAGATGAAACAGGGGAGGCTTCTGGCTGTACCGCTTCCCCGTGGCTAGAGAATAGCAGTTAGTCTCTCTGGAAGCTCTTAGCTTCTGTTGATCGACATGGGCAATACGGTAGGGGCGGACCCTGGCCAGGTGGAGCTTGTGGGCACACGCAACCTCTGGGGGAAGAATAATTCCGCTGCTGCTTTGTATGGTGTAAACCTCCCCACGCCAAGTGGGATGGGCACAGAACATTGACCCACACCTGCCAGGGGCCTTTCCTGGGACTAAAGATCCCAACCTGGTCTCAACCTTGTCACCTTCTCAGCACATACCTTTCCTGCACACATAATCCTGCCTTTCTCCGTCGGTGCCTCATCCTACTAGGAAAAAAGCATGCCGCTCAAAAAGGCCGATGCCAGAGAAATCGAGGAGACACTGCCATTTTCCACATTTTTGCTGTCTACATATCCCCGCCTCCGGCGGAAGGCTGCCTATGTGGCCGGGCTGCGAAGGCAAGGCCGAAATCCTGGCATCCCGGGCCCCAGCAATCCAGTGGTTTATGGACGTGGGGACCCGGATGACATGTTTCCCACATCCAAGAGGAATCCTTGGGCCCTTCACTGGCTCGCCATTCAGCTCCGCGACGTCCACTACTGGCCCTGGCCTTTGGCCGGTGCCCCATTGCGCGAGTGCTCCGGAGCGATGTTTCTCCACCCATCACTATCATTCTGCCACCAGGGGATATGTGAGTGTGGGAGTCACCATTTGTCTGTCACTGGCAGCAGTGTCACGAGTCACTAGACTTCCAGGTACCAGCTGACCTAGGCTGCCTTCTGCCCCAGGCAAGGTCCGGAATCCTTTATCCCAGATGCTGACACCTGGGCACTGGCCGACATTAATTGTTATCAACACAGAGGTCTGAGTGAGGGTCAGCAGGCCAGCTAGGTGAAGTCAAGGCCAGGTGGGCGGGACTAAGGCTCCTTTGCCATCACCATGGAGACAGTCCCACCACCGGAAGAGTAGGCGGAGCTTATGATGGGCCTGGTGACAAGACTGAGCCAATGGCAGAGATCTGGCCCGCCAGGCAGATGACACAGGGCCCTCCATTATGACCTATGACACCTAGTGGCCACAGGATTTGAGCACACCCTGGGAAAGCCTACGCAGGCACAGGGGAGCCCCTGGTGCGGACTGGTTCAGGGCATTGGCAGAGCAGGCCAGGTACCTCTTTCCCACTTTCCTGAGGATATCGCTACGCAAGGCATCCCCACTCAGCATCTCTTGCCTCTCTCTCTCTGTCTCTCTCTGGATGTGTTCATTCTCTGAAATCTCTTCCTTCTCCCCCTGAGTCACTTCACAGCTTGGAGTGCCTGATAGAGTGCCTAGAGACCAAAGAGCAAAGAGGGAAGGCCTCTGGCTCTACTGGTTGCCCGTGGGCAGACAAGATCTGGTAGTTTATCTGGAAGGTCTAGAGAGTAGTGACTGATGGGGTAGCTACATCACCGGCGGACCCTGGCCAGGTGAAGCTTGCTGACATGTGGCAGCCTCTCCGGAGACTACTAATTCCGCTGGTGACATTGTATGCAAATACCTGGCTGAGTGCGAAGGGCAGAAAACATTGACACATACCTGCCAGAGGCCTATCCTGGGTCTGAAGAGTCCACCCCGGTCTCCAGCGACTCATCATCTCAGCACACACTTTGCCTGCACACAGGGAATCCGCCTCTCTCCACGAATGCCTTCTCCTGCTAGGAAACACAGGATGGCACTCAGCCAAAGGAGAGCTCAGGCAAAGTCAACTGAAGCCCGCATTTTCAAGATTTTGCCCTCTGCTGGGCCACAGCCTCCGGTGGCACACTGCATGTGCGTCACTTCTCCGAAGACAAGGCCGAAATCCGGGCATCCAGGGCCCCAGCAGTCCAGAGGCTGTGCATGGCGGCATACGGATCACCTCTTTGCCACGTACAGGAGGGAGGCCTCGGCCCTAGACTGGCTCTGCTAGAGCTCCACGACCTCAGCTATTTTTCCCGACCTTTGGCCCGTGCCCTTGTGAGTGTGTGACCTCTAGTTACACTTCACCTCCGACCACTCTCGATCCGCCACCTGCGGCTACCTGAGCGTGGACATCAACATCTATCACTGTCTGCAGTGTCACAGGTCACTAGGTGTCTAGGCTCAGGCTGACTTTGGCTGTCTTCTGCCCAGGCAAGGAGCTTAATCCTTCAAAGGAAATGAGGACACGTGGTCACTGGCCGACATCCTTTCTTTCATCTACACAGCGGTCTAGATGAGGGTAAAGAGGCCAGGTGGGCCAGGTGAAGGCTGAGTGCGGGGCCTAAGGCTTCCTTCCCAATCACCATGGAGACAGCCACCGCAAGGCTGGCCGGAACTTCTGACGGGGACGGGTCACAAACTCTCAGCCAATAGGAGAGGTCCAGCCTAACCGGCCGGTTCCGTAGAGCCCTCCATTTTACCCATGGACACACAACGGCCCCTTCTGTCCTTGGCCACAAAATCGAGGGCACCCAGGGAATAATTTCACAGTAGGCAACCCCTGATGTGGACACGTTCGACATACTGGGACAGCAGGCAGGTACCTCTTTGCCACTTACGCTACGATATCAGTAGGCAAGGCGCCCTTCCTCAGCATCTATGGCCCCTCTTTGTATGTGTTCTTTTAAAGAAATCTCTTTTTGCTACCCCTGAGACACATCACAACTATGAGGGGCCTGAGAGGGAACCTGGAGATGAAACAGGGGAGGCTTCTGGCTGTACCGCTTCCCCGTGGCTAGAGAATAGCAGTTAGTCTCTCTGGAAGCTCTTAGCTTCTGTTGATCGACATGGGCAATACGGTAGGGGCGGACCCTGGCCAGGTGGAGCTTGTGGGCACACGCAACCTCTGGGGGAAGAATAATTCCGCTGCTGCTTTGTATGGTGTAAACCTCCCCACGCCAAGTGGGATGGGCACAGAACATTGACCCACACCTGCCAGGGGCCTTTCCTGGGACTAAAGATCCCAACCTGGTCTCAACCTTGTCACCTTCTCAGCACATACCTTTCCTGCACACATAATCCTGCCTTTCTCCGTCGGTGCCTCATCCTACTAGGAAAAAAGCATGCCGCTCAAAAAGGCCGATGCCAGAGAAATCGAGGAGACACTGCCATTTTCCACATTTTTGCTGTCTACATATCCCCGCCTCCGGCGGAAGGCTGCCTATGTGGCCGGGCTGCGAAGGCAAGGCCGAAATCCTGGCATCCCGGGCCCCAGCAATCCAGTGGTTTATGGACGTGGGGACCCGGATGACATGTTTCCCACATCCAAGAGGAATCCTTGGGCCCTTCACTGGCTCGCCATTCAGCTCCGCGACGTCCACTACTGGCCCTGGCCTTTGGCCGGTGCCCCATTGCGCGAGTGCTCCGGAGCGATGTTTCTCCACCCATCACTATCATTCTGCCACCAGGGGATATGTGAGTGTGGGAGTCACCATTTGTCTGTCACTGGCAGCAGTGTCACGAGTCACTAGACTTCCAGGTACCAGCTGACCTAGGCTGCCTTCTGCCCCAGGCAAGGTCCGGAATCCTTTATCCCAGATGCTGACACCTGGGCACTGGCCGACATTAATTGTTATCAACACAGAGGTCTGAGTGAGGGTCAGCAGGCCAGCTAGGTGAAGTCAAGGCCAGGTGGGCGGGACTAAGGCTCCTTTGCCATCACCATGGAGACAGTCCCACCACCGGAAGAGTAGGCGGAGCTTATGATGGGCCTGGTGACAAGACTGAGCCAATGGCAGAGATCTGGCCCGCCAGGCAGATGACACAGGGCCCTCCATTATGACCTATGACACCTAGTGGCCACAGGATTTGAGCACACCCTGGGAAAGCCTACGCAGGCACAGGGGAGCCCCTGGTGCGGACTGGTTCAGGGCATTGGCAGAGCAGGCCAGGTACCTCTTTCCCACTTTCCTGAGGATATCGCTACGCAAGGCATCCCCACTCAGCATCTCTTGCCTCTCTCTCTCTGTCTCTCTCTGGATGTGTTCATTCTCTGAAATCTCTTCCTTCTCCCCCTGAGTCACTTCACAGCTTGGAGTGCCTGATAGAGTGCCTAGAGACCAAAGAGCAAAGAGGGAAGGCCTCTGGCTCTACTGGTTGCCCGTGGGCAGACAAGATCTGGTAGTTTATCTGGAAGGTCTAGAGAGTAGTGACTGATGGGGTAGCTACATCACCGGCGGACCCTGGCCAGGTGAAGCTTGCTGACATGTGGCAGCCTCTCCGGAGACTACTAATTCCGCTGGTGACATTGTATGCAAATACCTGGCTGAGTGCGAAGGGCAGAAAACATTGACACATACCTGCCAGAGGCCTATCCTGGGTCTGAAGAGTCCACCCCGGTCTCCAGCGACTCATCATCTCAGCACACACTTTGCCTGCACACAGGGAATCCGCCTCTCTCCACGAATGCCTTCTCCTGCTAGGAAACACAGGATGGCACTCAGCCAAAGGAGAGCTCAGGCAAAGTCAACTGAAGCCCGCATTTTCAAGATTTTGCCCTCTGCTGGGCCACAGCCTCCGGTGGCACACTGCATGTGCGTCACTTCTCCGAAGACAAGGCCGAAATCCGGGCATCCAGGGCCCCAGCAGTCCAGAGGCTGTGCATGGCGGCATACGGATCACCTCTTTGCCACGTACAGGAGGGAGGCCTCGGCCCTAGACTGGCTCTGCTAGAGCTCCACGACCTCAGCTATTTTTCCCGACCTTTGGCCCGTGCCCTTGTGAGTGTGTGACCTCTAGTTACACTTCACCTCCGACCACTCTCGATCCGCCACCTGCGGCTACCTGAGCGTGGACATCAACATCTATCACTGTCTGCAGTGTCACAGGTCACTAGGTGTCTAGGCTCAGGCTGACTTTGGCTGTCTTCTGCCCAGGCAAGGAGCTTAATCCTTCAAAGGAAATGAGGACACGTGGTCACTGGCCGACATCCTTTCTTTCATCTACACAGCGGTCTAGATGAGGGTAAAGAGGCCAGGTGGGCCAGGTGAAGGCTGAGTGCGGGGCCTAAGGCTTCCTTCCCAATCACCATGGAGACAGCCACCGCAAGGCTGGCCGGAACTTCTGACGGGGACGGGTCACAAACTCTCAGCCAATAGGAGAGGTCCAGCCTAACCGGCCGGTTCCGCAGAGCCCTCCATTTTACCCATGGACACACAACGGCCCCTTCTGTCCTTGGCCACAAAATCGAGGGCACCCAGGGAATAATTTCACAGTAGGCAACCCCTGATGTGGACACGTTCGACATACTGGGACAGCAGGCAGGCACCTCTTTGCCACTTACGCTACGATATCAGTAGGCAAGGCGCCCTTCCTCAGCATCTATGGCCCCTCTTTGTATGTGTTCTTTTAAAGAAATCTCTTTTTGCTACCCCTGAGACACATCACAACTATGAGGGGCCTGAGAGGGAACCTGGAGATGAAACAGGGGAGGCTTCTGGCTGTACCGCTTCCCCGTGGCTAGAGAATAGCAGTTAGTCTCTCTGGAAGCTCTTAGCTTCTGTTGATCGACATGGGCAATACGGTAGGGGCGGACCCTGGCCAGGTGGAGCTTGTGGGCACACGCAACCTCTGGGGGAAGAATAATTCCGCTGCTGCTTTGTATGGTGTAAACCTCCCCACGCCAAGTGGGATGGGCACAGAACATTGACCCACACCTGCCAGGGGCCTTTCCTGGGACTAAAGATCCCAACCTGGTCTCAACCTTGTCACCTTCTCAGCACATACCTTTCCTGCACACATAATCCTGCCTTTCTCCGTCGGTGCCTCATCCTACTAGGAAAAAAGCATGCCGCTCAAAAAGGCCGATGCCAGAGAAATCGAGGAGACACTGCCATTTTCCACATTTTTGCTGTCTACATATCCCCGCCTCCGGCGGAAGGCTGCCTATGTGGCCGGGCTGCGAAGGCAAGGCCGAAATCCTGGCATCCCGGGCCCCAGCAATCCAGTGGTTTATGGACGTGGGGACCCGGATGACATGTTTCCCACATCCAAGAGGAATCCTTGGGCCCTTCACTGGCTCGCCATTCAGCTCCGCGACGTCCACTACTGGCCCTGGCCTTTGGCCGGTGCCCCATTGCGCGAGTGCTCCGGAGCGATGTTTCTCCACCCATCACTATCATTCTGCCACCAGGGGATATGTGAGTGTGGGAGTCACCATTTGTCTGTCACTGGCAGCAGTGTCACGAGTCACTAGACTTCCAGGTACCAGCTGACCTAGGCTGCCTTCTGCCCCAGGCAAGGTCCGGAATCCTTTATCCCAGATGCTGACACCTGGGCACTGGCCGACATTAATTGTTATCAACACAGAGGTCTGAGTGAGGGTCAGCAGGCCAGCTAGGTGAAGTCAAGGCCAGGTGGGCGGGACTAAGGCTCCTTTGCCATCACCATGGAGACAGTCCCACCACCGGAAGAGTAGGCGGAGCTTATGATGGGCCTGGTGACAAGACTGAGCCAATGGCAGAGATCTGGCCCGCCAGGCAGATGACACAGGGCCCTCCATTATGACCTATGACACCTAGTGGCCACAGGATTTGAGCACACCCTGGGAAAGCCTACGCAGGCACAGGGGAGCCCCTGGTGCGGACTGGTTCAGGGCATTGGCAGAGCAGGCCAGGTACCTCTTTCCCACTTTCCTGAGGATATCGCTACGCAAGGCATCCCCACTCAGCATCTCTTGCCTCTCTCTCTCTGTCTCTCTCTGGATGTGTTCATTCTCTGAAATCTCTTCCTTCTCCCCCTGAGTCACTTCACAGCTTGGAGTGCCTGATAGAGTGCCTAGAGACCAAAGAGCAAAGAGGGAAGGCCTCTGGCTCTACTGGTTGCCCGTGGGCAGACAAGATCTGGTAGTTTATCTGGAAGGTCTAGAGAGTAGTGACTGATGGGGTAGCTACATCACCGGCGGACCCTGGCCAGGTGAAGCTTGCTGACATGTGGCAGCCTCTCCGGAGACTACTAATTCCGCTGGTGACATTGTATGCAAATACCTGGCTGAGTGCGAAGGGCAGAAAACATTGACACATACCTGCCAGAGGCCTATCCTGGGTCTGAAGAGTCCACCCCGGTCTCCAGCGACTCATCATCTCAGCACACACTTTGCCTGCACACAGGGAATCCGCCTCTCTCCACGAATGCCTTCTCCTGCTAGGAAACACAGGATGGCACTCAGCCAAAGGAGAGCTCAGGCAAAGTCAACTGAAGCCCGCATTTTCAAGATTTTGCCCTCTGCTGGGCCACAGCCTCCGGTGGCACACTGCATGTGCGTCACTTCTCCGAAGACAAGGCCGAAATCCGGGCATCCAGGGCCCCAGCAGTCCAGAGGCTGTGCATGGCGGCATACGGATCACCTCTTTGCCACGTACAGGAGGGAGGCCTCGGCCCTAGACTGGCTCTGCTAGAGCTCCACGACCTCAGCTATTTTTCCCGACCTTTGGCCCGTGCCCTTGTGAGTGTGTGACCTCTAGTTACACTTCACCTCCGACCACTCTCGATCCGCCACCTGCGGCTACCTGAGCGTGGACATCAACATCTATCACTGTCTGCAGTGTCACAGGTCACTAGGTGTCTAGGCTCAGGCTGACTTTGGCTGTCTTCTGCCCAGGCAAGGAGCTTAATCCTTCAAAGGAAATGAGGACACGTGGTCACTGGCCGACATCCTTTCTTTCATCTACACAGCGGTCTAGATGAGGGTAAAGAGGCCAGGTGGGCCAGGTGAAGGCTGAGTGCGGGGCCTAAGGCTTCCTTCCCAATCACCATGGAGACAGCCACCGCAAGGCTGGCCGGAACTTCTGACGGGGACGGGTCACAAACTCTCAGCCAATAGGAGAGGTCCAGCCTAACCGGCCGGTTCCGTAGAGCCCTCCATTTTACCCATGGACACACAACGGCCCCTTCTGTCCTTGGCCACAAAATCGAGGGCACCCAGGGAATAATTTCACAGTAGGCAACCCCTGATGTGGACACGTTCGACATACTGGGACAGCAGGCAGGTACCTCTTTGCCACTTACGCTACGATATCAGTAGGCAAGGCGCCCTTCCTCAGCATCTATGGCCCCTCTTTGTATGTGTTCTTTTAAAGAAATCTCTTTTTGCTACCCCTGAGACACATCACAACTATGAGGGGCCTGAGAGGGAACCTGGAGATGAAACAGGGGAGGCTTCTGGCTGTACCGCTTCCCCGTGGCTAGAGAATAGCAGTTAGTCTCTCTGGAAGCTCTTAGCTTCTGTTGATCGACATGGGCAATACGGTAGGGGCGGACCCTGGCCAGGTGGAGCTTGTGGGCACACGCAACCTCTGGGGGAAGAATAATTCCGCTGCTGCTTTGTATGGTGTAAACCTCCCCACGCCAAGTGGGATGGGCACAGAACATTGACCCACACCTGCCAGGGGCCTTTCCTGGGACTAAAGATCCCAACCTGGTCTCAACCTTGTCACCTTCTCAGCACATACCTTTCCTGCACACATAATCCTGCCTTTCTCCGTCGGTGCCTCATCCTACTAGGAAAAAAGCATGCCGCTCAAAAAGGCCGATGCCAGAGAAATCGAGGAGACACTGCCATTTTCCACATTTTTGCTGTCTACATATCCCCGCCTCCGGCGGAAGGCTGCCTATGTGGCCGGGCTGCGAAGGCAAGGCCGAAATCCTGGCATCCCGGGCCCCAGCAATCCAGTGGTTTATGGACGTGGGGACCCGGATGACATGTTTCCCACATCCAAGAGGAATCCTTGGGCCCTTCACTGGCTCGCCATTCAGCTCCGCGACGTCCACTACTGGCCCTGGCCTTTGGCCGGTGCCCCATTGCGCGAGTGCTCCGGAGCGATGTTTCTCCACCCATCACTATCATTCTGCCACCAGGGGATATGTGAGTGTGGGAGTCACCATTTGTCTGTCACTGGCAGCAGTGTCACGAGTCACTAGACTTCCAGGTACCAGCTGACCTAGGCTGCCTTCTGCCCCAGGCAAGGTCCGGAATCCTTTATCCCAGATGCTGACACCTGGGCACTGGCCGACATTAATTGTTATCAACACAGAGGTCTGAGTGAGGGTCAGCAGGCCAGCTAGGTGAAGTCAAGGCCAGGTGGGCGGGACTAAGGCTCCTTTGCCATCACCATGGAGACAGTCCCACCACCGGAAGAGTAGGCGGAGCTTATGATGGGCCTGGTGACAAGACTGAGCCAATGGCAGAGATCTGGCCCGCCAGGCAGATGACACAGGGCCCTCCATTATGACCTATGACACCTAGTGGCCACAGGATTTGAGCACACCCTGGGAAAGCCTACGCAGGCACAGGGGAGCCCCTGGTGCGGACTGGTTCAGGGCATTGGCAGAGCAGGCCAGGTACCTCTTTCCCACTTTCCTGAGGATATCGCTACGCAAGGCATCCCCACTCAGCATCTCTTGCCTCTCTCTCTCTGTCTCTCTCTGGATGTGTTCATTCTCTGAAATCTCTTCCTTCTCCCCCTGAGTCACTTCACAGCTTGGAGTGCCTGATAGAGTGCCTAGAGACCAAAGAGCAAAGAGGGAAGGCCTCTGGCTCTACTGGTTGCCCGTGGGCAGACAAGATCTGGTAGTTTATCTGGAAGGTCTAGAGAGTAGTGACTGATGGGGTAGCTACATCACCGGCGGACCCTGGCCAGGTGAAGCTTGCTGACATGTGGCAGCCTCTCCGGAGACTACTAATTCCGCTGGTGACATTGTATGCAAATACCTGGCTGAGTGCGAAGGGCAGAAAACATTGACACATACCTGCCAGAGGCCTATCCTGGGTCTGAAGAGTCCACCCCGGTCTCCAGCGACTCATCATCTCAGCACACACTTTGCCTGCACACAGGGAATCCGCCTCTCTCCACGAATGCCTTCTCCTGCTAGGAAACACAGGATGGCACTCAGCCAAAGGAGAGCTCAGGCAAAGTCAACTGAAGCCCGCATTTTCAAGATTTTGCCCTCTGCTGGGCCACAGCCTCCGGTGGCACACTGCATGTGCGTCACTTCTCCGAAGACAAGGCCGAAATCCGGGCATCCAGGGCCCCAGCAGTCCAGAGGCTGTGCATGGCGGCATACGGATCACCTCTTTGCCACGTACAGGAGGGAGGCCTCGGCCCTAGACTGGCTCTGCTAGAGCTCCACGACCTCAGCTATTTTTCCCGACCTTTGGCCCGTGCCCTTGTGAGTGTGTGACCTCTAGTTACACTTCACCTCCGACCACTCTCGATCCGCCACCTGCGGCTACCTGAGCGTGGACATCAACATCTATCACTGTCTGCAGTGTCACAGGTCACTAGGTGTCTAGGCTCAGGCTGACTTTGGCTGTCTTCTGCCCAGGCAAGGAGCTTAATCCTTCAAAGGAAATGAGGACACGTGGTCACTGGCCGACATCCTTTCTTTCATCTACACAGCGGTCTAGATGAGGGTAAAGAGGCCAGGTGGGCCAGGTGAAGGCTGAGTGCGGGGCCTAAGGCTTCCTTCCCAATCACCATGGAGACAGCCACCGCAAGGCTGGCCGGAACTTCTGACGGGGACGGGTCACAAACTCTCAGCCAATAGGAGAGGTCCAGCCTAACCGGCCGGTTCCGCAGAGCCCTCCATTTTACCCATGGACACACAACGGCCCCTTCTGTCCTTGGGCACAAAATCGAGGGCACCCAGGGAATAATTTCACAGTAGGCAACCCCTGATGTGGACACGTTCGACATACTGGGACAGCAGGCAGGTACCTCTTTGCCACTTACGCTACGATATCAGTAGGCAAGGCGCCCTTCCTCAGCATCTATGGCCCCTCTTTGTATGTGTTCTTTTAAAGAAATCTCTTTTTGCTACCCCTGAGACACATCACAACTATGAGGGGCCTGAGAGGGAACCTGGAGATGAAACAGGGGAGGCTTCTGGCTGTACCGCTTCCCCGTGGCTAGAGAATAGCAGTTAGTCTCTCTGGAAGCTCTTAGCTTCTGTTGATCGACATGGGCAATACGGTAGGGGCGGACCCTGGCCAGGTGGAGCTTGTGGGCACACGCAACCTCTGGGGGAAGAATAATTCCGCTGCTGCTTTGTATGGTGTAAACCTCCCCACGCCAAGTGGGATGGGCACAGAACATTGACCCACACCTGCCAGGGGCCTTTCCTGGGACTAAAGATCCCAACCTGGTCTCAACCTTGTCACCTTCTCAGCACATACCTTTCCTGCACACATAATCCTGCCTTTCTCCGTCGGTGCCTCATCCTACTAGGAAAAAAGCATGCCGCTCAAAAAGGCCGATGCCAGAGAAATCGAGGAGACACTGCCATTTTCCACATTTTTGCTGTCTACATATCCCCGCCTCCGGCGGAAGGCTGCCTATGTGGCCGGGCTGCGAAGGCAAGGCCGAAATCCTGGCATCCCGGGCCCCAGCAATCCAGTGGTTTATGGACGTGGGGACCCGGATGACATGTTTCCCACATCCAAGAGGAATCCTTGGGCCCTTCACTGGCTCGCCATTCAGCTCTGCGACGTCCACTACTGGCCCTGGCCTTTGGCCGGTGCCCCACTGCGCGAGTGCTCCGGAGCGATGTTTCTCCACCCATCACTATCATTCTGCCACCAGGGGATATGTGAGTGTGGGAGTCACCATTTGTCTGTCACTGGCAGCAGTGTCACGAGTCACTAGACTTCCAGGTACCAGCTGACCTAGGCTGCCTTCTGCCCCAGGCAAGGTCCGGAATCCTTTATCCCAGATGCTGACACCTGGGCACTGGCCGACATTAATTGTTATCAACACAGAGGTCTGAGTGAGGGTCAGCAGGCCAGCTAGGTGAAGTCAAGGCCAGGTGGGCGGGACTAAGGCTCCTTTGCCATCACCATGGAGACAGTCCCACCACCGGAAGAGTAGGCGGAGCTTATGATGGGCCTGGTGACAAGACTGAGCCAATGGCAGAGATCTGGCCCGCCAGGCAGATGACACAGGGCCCTCCATTATGACCTATGACACCTAGTGGCCACAGGATTTGAGCACACCCTGGGAAAGCCTAGGCAGGCACAGGGGAGCCCCTGGTGCGGACTGGTTCAGGGCATTGGCAGAGCAGGCCAGGTACCTCTTTCCCACTTTCCTGAGGATATCGCTACGCAAGGCATCCCCACTCAGCATCTCTTGCCTCTCTCTCTCTGTCTCTCTCTGGATGTGTTCATTCTCTGAAATCTCTTCCTTCTCCCCCTGAGTCACTTCACAGCTTGGAGTGCCTGATAGAGTGCCTAGAGACCAAAGAGCAAAGAGGGAAGGCCTCTGGCTCTACTGGTTGCCCGTGGGCAGACAAGATCTGGTAGTTTATCTGGAAGGTCTAGAGAGTAGTGACTGATGGGGTAGCTACATCACCGGCGGACCCTGGCCAGGTGAAGCTTGCTGACATGTGGCAGCCTCTCCGGAGACTACTAATTCCGCTGGTGACATTGTATGCAAATACCTGGCTGAGTGCGAAGGGCAGAAAACATTGACACATACCTGCCAGAGGCCTATCCTGGGTCTGAAGAGTCCACCCCGGTCTCCAGCGACTCATCATCTCAGCACACACTTTGCCTGCACACAGGGAATCCGCCTCTCTCCACGAATGCCTTCTCCTGCTAGGAAACACAGGATGGCACTCAGCCAAAGGAGAGCTCAGGCAAAGTCAACTGAAGCCCGCATTTTCAAGATTTTGCCCTCTGCTGGGCCACAGCCTCCGGTGGCACACTGCATGTGCGTCACTTCTCCGAAGACAAGGCTGAAATCCGGGCATCCAGGGCCCCAGCAGTCCAGAGGCTGTGCATGGCGGCATACGGATCACCTCTTTGCCACGTACAGGAGGGAGGCCTCGGCCCTAGACTGGCTCTGCTAGAGCTCCACGACCTCAGCTATTTTTCCCGACCTTTGGCCCGTGCCCTTGTGAGTGTGTGACCTCTAGTTACACTTCACCTCCGACCACTCTCGATCCTCCACCTGCGGCTACCTGAGCGTGGACATCAACATCTATCACTGTCTGCAGTGTCACAGGTCACTAGGTGTCTAGGCTCAGGCTGACTTTGGCTGTCTTCTGCCCAGGCAAGGAGCTTAATCCTTCAAAGGAAATGAGGACACGTGGTCACTGGCCGACATCCTTTCTTTCATCTACACAGCGGTCTAGATGAGGGTAAAGAGGCCAGGTGGGCCAGGTGAAGGCTGAGTGCGGGGCCTAAGGCTTCCTTCCCAATCACCATGGAGACAGCCACCGCAAGGCTGGCCGGAACTTCTGACGGGGACGGGTCACAAACTCTCAGCCAATAGGAGAGGTCCAGCCTAACCGGCCGGTTCCGCAGAGCCCTCCATTTTACCCATGGACACACAACGGCCCCTTCTGTCCTTGGCCACAAAATCGAGGGCACCCAGGGAATAATTTCACAGTAGGCAACCCCTGATGTGGACACGTTCGACATACTGGGACAGCAGGCAGGCACCTCTTTGCCACTTACGCTACGATATCAGTAGGCAAGGCGCCCTTCCTCAGCATCTATGGCCCCTCTTTGTATGTGTTCTTTTAAAGAAATCTCTTTTTGCTACCCCTGAGACACATCACAACTATGAGGGGCCTGAGAGGGAACCTGGAGATGAAACAGGGGAGGCTTCTGGCTGTACCGCTTCCCCGTGGCTAGAGAATAGCAGTTAGTCTCTCTGGAAGCTCTTAGCTTCTGTTGATCGACATGGGCAATACGGTAGGGGCGGACCCTGGCCAGGTGGAGCTTGTGGGCACACGCAACCTCTGGGGGAAGAATAATTCCGCTGCTGCTTTGTATGGTGTAAACCTCCCCACGCCAAGTGGGATGGGCACAGAACATTGACCCACACCTGCCAGGGGCCTTTCCTGGGACTAAAGATCCCAACCTGGTCTCAACCTTGTCACCTTCTCAGCACATACCTTTCCTGCACACATAATCCTGCCTTTCTCCGTCGGTGCCTCATCCTACTAGGAAAAAAGCATGCCGCTCAAAAAGGCCGATGCCAGAGAAATCGAGGAGACACTGCCATTTTCCACATTTTTGCTGTCTACATATCCCCGCCTCCGGCGGAAGGCTGCCTATGTGGCCGGGCTGCGAAGGCAAGGCCGAAATCCTGGCATCCCGGGCCCCAGCAATCCAGTGGTTTATGGACGTGGGGACCCGGATGACATGTTTCCCACATCCAAGAGGAATCCTTGGGCCCTTCACTGGCTCGCCATTCAGCTCCGCGACGTCCACTACTGGCCCTGGCCTTTGGCCGGTGCCCCATTGCGCGAGTGCTCCGGAGCCATGTTTCTCCACCCATCACTATCATTCTGCCACCAGGGGATATGTGAGTGTGGGAGTCACCATTTGTCTGTCACTGGCAGCAGTGTCACGAGTCACTAGACTTCCAGGTACCAGCTGACCTAGGCTGCCTTCTGCCCCAGGCAAGGTCCGGAATCCTTTATCCCAGATGCTGACACCTGGGCACTGGCCGACATTAATTGTTATCAACACAGAGGTCTGAGTGAGGGTCAGCAGGCCAGCTAGGTGAAGTCAAGGCCAGGTGGGCGGGACTAAGGCTCCTTTGCCATCACCATGGAGACAGTCCCACCACCGGAAGAGTAGGCGGAGCTTATGATGGGCCTGGTGACAAGACTGAGCCAATGGCAGAGATCTGGCCCGCCAGGCAGATGACACAGGGCCCTCCATTATGACCTATGACACCTAGTGGCCACAGGATTTGAGCACACCCTGGGAAAGCCTACGCAGGCACAGGGGAGCCCCTGGTGCGGACTGGTTCAGGGCATTGGCAGAGCAGGCCAGGTACCTCTTTCCCACTTTCCTGAGGATATCGCTACGCAAGGCATCCCCACTCAGCATCTCTTGCCTCTCTCTCTCTGTCTCTCTCTGGATGTGTTCATTCTCTGAAATCTCTTCCTTCTCCCCCTGAGTCACTTCACAGCTTGGAGTGCCTGATAGAGTGCCTAGAGACCAAAGAGCAAAGAGGGAAGGCCTCTGGCTCTACTGGTTGCCCGTGGGCAGACAAGATCTGGTAGTTTATCTGGAAGGTCTAGAGAGTAGTGACTGATGGGGTAGCTACATCACCGGCGGACCCTGGCCAGGTGAAGCTTGCTGACATGTGGCAGCCTCTCCGGAGACTACTAATTCCGCTGGTGACATTGTATGCAAATACCTGGCTGAGTGCGAAGGGCAGAAAACATTGACACATACCTGCCAGAGGCCTATCCTGGGTCTGAAGAGTCCACCCCGGTCTCCAGCGACTCATCATCTCAGCACACACTTTGCCTGCACACAGGGAATCCGCCTCTCTCCACGAATGCCTTCTCCTGCTAGGAAACACAGGATGGCACTCAGCCAAAGGAGAGCTCAGGCAAAGTCAACTGAAGCCCGCATTTTCAAGATTTTGCCCTCTGCTGGGCCACAGCCTCCGGTGGCACACTGCATGTGCGTCACTTCTCCGAAGACAAGGCCGAAATCCGGGCATCCAGGGCCCCAGCAGTCCAGAGGCTGTGCATGGCGGCATACGGATCACCTCTTTGCCACGTACAGGAGGGAGGCCTCGGCCCTAGACTGGCTCTGCTAGAGCTCCACGACCTCAGCTATTTTTCCCGACCTTTGGCCCGTGCCCTTGTGAGTGTGTGACCTCTAGTTACACTTCACCTCCGACCACTCTCGATCCGCCACCTGCGGCTACCTGAGCGTGGACATCAACATCTATCACTGTCTGCAGTGTCACAGGTCACTAGGTGTCTAGGCTCAGGCTGACTTTGGCTGTCTTCTGCCCAGGCAAGGAGCTTAATCCTTCAAAGGAAATGAGGACACGTGGTCACTGGCCGACATCCTTTCTTTCATCTACACAGCGGTCTAGATGAGGGTAAAGAGGCCAGGTGGGCCAGGTGAAGGCTGAGTGCGGGGCCTAAGGCTTCCTTCCCAATCACCATGGAGACAGCCACCGCAAGGCTGGCCGGAACTTCTGACGGGGACGGGTCACAAACTCTCAGCCAATAGGAGAGGTCCAGCCTAACCGGCCGGTTCCGCAGAGCCCTCCATTTTACCCATGGACACACAACGGCCCCTTCTGTCCTTGGCCACAAAATCGAGGGCACCCAGGGAATAATTTCACAGTAGGCAACCCCTGATGTGGACACGTTCGACATACTGGGACAGCAGGCAGGCACCTCTTTGCCACTTACGCTACGATATCAGTAGGCAAGGCGCCCTTCCTCAGCATCTATGGCCCCTCTTTGTATGTGTTCTTTTAAAGAAATCTCTTTTTGCTACCCCTGAGACACATCACAACTATGAGGGGCCTGAGAGGGAACCTGGAGATGAAACAGGGGAGGCTTCTGGCTGTACCGCTTCCCCGTGGCTAGAGAATAGCAGTTAGTCTCTCTGGAAGCTCTTAGCTTCTGTTGATCGACATGGGCAATACGGTAGGGGCGGACCCTGGCCAGGTGGAGCTTGTGGGCACACGCAACCTCTGGGGGAAGAATAATTCCGCTGCTGCTTTGTATGGTGTAAACCTCCCCACGCCAAGTGGGATGGGCACAGAACATTGACCCACACCTGCCAGGGGCCTTTCCTGGGACTAAAGATCCCAACCTGGTCTCAACCTTGTCACCTTCTCAGCACATACCTTTCCTGCACACATAATCCTGCCTTTCTCCGTCGGTGCCTCATCCTACTAGGAAAAAAGCATGCCGCTCAAAAAGGCCGATGCCAGAGAAATCGAGGAGACACTGCCATTTTCCACATTTTTGCTGTCTACATATCCCCGCCTCCGGCGGAAGGCTGCCTATGTGGCCGGGCTGCGAAGGCAAGGCCGAAATCCTGGCATCCCGGGCCCCAGCAATCCAGTGGTTTATGGACGTGGGGACCCGGATGACATGTTTCCCACATCCAAGAGGAATCCTTGGGCCCTTCACTGGCTCGCCATTCAGCTCCGCGACGTCCACTACTGGCCCTGGCCTTTGGCCGGTGCCCCATTGCGCGAGTGCTCCGGAGCCATGTTTCTCCACCCATCACTATCATTCTGCCACCAGGGGATATGTGAGTGTGGGAGTCACCATTTGTCTGTCACTGGCAGCAGTGTCACGAGTCACTAGACTTCCAGGTACCAGCTGACCTAGGCTGCCTTCTGCCCCAGGCAAGGTCCGGAATCCTTTATCCCAGATGCTGACACCTGGGCACTGGCCGACATTAATTGTTATCAACACAGAGGTCTGAGTGAGGGTCAGCAGGCCAGCTAGGTGAAGTCAAGGCCAGGTGGGCGGGACTAAGGCTCCTTTGCCATCACCATGGAGACAGTCCCACCACCGGAAGAGTAGGCGGAGCTTATGATGGGCCTGGTGACAAGACTGAGCCAATGGCAGAGATCTGGCCCGCCAGGCAGATGACACAGGGCCCTCCATTATGACCTATGACACCTAGTGGCCACAGGATTTGAGCACACCCTGGGAAAGCCTACGCAGGCACAGGGGAGCCCCTGGTGCGGACTGGTTCAGGGCATTGGCAGAGCAGGCCAGGTACCTCTTTCCCACTTTCCTGAGGATATCGCTACGCAAGGCATCCCCACTCAGCATCTCTTGCCTCTCTCTCTCTGTCTCTCTCTGGATGTGTTCATTCTCTGAAATCTCTTCCTTCTCCCCCTGAGTCACTTCACAGCTTGGAGTGCCTGATAGAGTGCCTAGAGACCAAAGAGCAAAGGGGGAAGGCCTCTGGCTCTACTGGTTGCCCGTGGGCAGACAAGATCTGGTAGTTTATCTGGAAGGTCTAGAGAGTAGTGACTGATGGGGTAGCTACATCACCGGCGGACCCTGGCCAGGTGAAGCTTGCTGACATGTGGCAGCCTCTCCGGAGACTACTAATTCCGCTGGTAACATTGTATGCAAATACCTGGCTGAGTGCGAAGGGCAGAAAACATTGACACATACCTGCCAGAGGCCTATCCTGGGTCTGAAGAGTCCACCCCGGTCTCCAGCGACTCATCATCTCAGCACACACTTTGCCTGCACACAGGGAATCCGCCTCTCTCCACGAATGCCTTCTCCTGCTAGGAAACACAGGATGGCACTCAGCCAAAGGAGAGCTCAGGCAAAGTCAACTGAAGCCCGCATTTTCAAGATTTTGCCCTCTGCTGGGCCACAGCCTCCGGTGGCACACTGCATGTGCGTCACTTCTCCGAAGACAAGGCCGAAATCCGGGCATCCAGGGCCCCAGCAGTCCAGAGGCTGTGCATGGCGGCATACGGATCACCTCTTTGCCACGTACAGGAGGGAGGCCTCGGCCCTAGACTGGCTCCGCTAGAGCTCCACGACCTCAGCTATTTTTCCCGACCTTTGGCCCGTGCCCTTGTGAGTGTGTGACCTCTAGTTACACTTCACCTCCGACCACTCTCGATCCGCCACCTGCGGCTACCTGAGCGTGGACATCAACATCTATCACTGTCTGCAGTGTCACAGGTCACTAGGTGTCTAGGCTCAGGCTGACTTTGGCTGTCTTCTGCCCAGGCAAGGAGCTTAATCCTTCAAAGGAAATGAGGACACGTGGTCACTGGCCGACATCCTTTCTTTCATCTACACAGCGGTCTAGATGAGGGTAAAGAGGCCAGGTGGGCCAGGTGAAGGCTGAGTGCGGGGCCTAAGGCTTCCTTCCCAATCACCATGGAGACAGCCACCGCAAGGCTGGCCGGAACTTCTGACGGGGACGGGTCACAAACTCTCAGCCAATAGGAGAGGTCCAGCCTAACCGGCCGGTTCCGTAGAGCCCTCCATTTTACCCATGGACACACAACGGCCCCTTCTGTCCTTGGCCACAAAATCGAGGGCACCCAGGGAATAATTTCACAGTAGGCAACCCCTGATGTGGACACGTTCGACATACTGGGACAGCAGGCAGGTACCTCTTTGCCACTTACGCTACGATATCAGTAGGCAAGGCGCCCTTCCTCAGCATCTATGGCCCCTCTTTGTATGTGTTCTTTTAAAGAAATCTCTTTTTGCTACCCCTGAGACACATCACAACTATGAGGGGCCTGAGAGGGAACCTGGAGATGAAACAGGGGAGGCTTCTGGCTGTACCGCTTCCCCGTGGCTAGAGAATAGCAGTTAGTCTCTCTGGAAGCTCTTAGCTTCTGTTGATCGACATGGGCAATACGGTAGGGGCGGACCCTGGCCAGGTGGAGCTTGTGGGCACACGCAACCTCTGGGGGAAGAATAATTCCGCTGCTGCTTTGTATGGTGTAAACCTCCCCACGCCAAGTGGGATGGGCACAGAACATTGACCCACACCTGCCAGGGGCCTTTCCTGGGACTAAAGATCCCAACCTGGTCTCAACCTTGTCACCTTCTCAGCACATACCTTTCCTGCACACATAATCCTGCCTTTCTCCGTCGGTGCCTCATCCTACTAGGAAAAAAGCATGCCGCTCAAAAAGGCCGATGCCAGAGAAATCGAGGAGACACTGCCATTTTCCACATTTTTGCTGTCTACATATCCCCGCCTCCGGCGGAAGGCTGCCTATGTGGCCGGGCTGCGAAGGCAAGGCCGAAATCCTGGCATCCCGGGCCCCAGCAATCCAGTGGTTTATGGACGTGGGGACCCGGATGACATGTTTCCCACATCCAAGAGGAATCCTTGGGCCCTTCACTGGCTCGCCATTCAGCTCCGCGACGTCCACTACTGGCCCTGGCCTTTGGCCGGTGCCCCATTGCGCGAGTGCTCCGGAGCCATGTTTCTCCACCCATCACTATCATTCTGCCACCAGGGGATATGTGAGTGTGGGAGTCACCATTTGTCTGTCACTGGCAGCAGTGTCACGAGTCACTAGACTTCCAGGTACCAGCTGACCTAGGCTGCCTTCTGCCCCAGGCAAGGTCCGGAATCCTTTATCCCAGATGCTGACACCTGGGCACTGGCCGACATTAATTGTTATCAACACAGAGGTCTGAGTGAGGGTCAGCAGGCCAGCTAGGTGAAGTCAAGGCCAGGTGGGCGGGACTAAGGCTCCTTTGCCATCACCATGGAGACAGTCCCACCACCGGAAGAGTAGGCGGAGCTTATGATGGGCCTGGTGACAAGACTGAGCCAATGGCAGAGATCTGGCCCGCCAGGCAGATGACACAGGGCCCTCCATTATGACCTATGACACCTAGTGGCCACAGGATTTGAGCACACCCTGGGAAAGCCTACGCAGGCACAGGGGAGCCCCTGGTGCGGACTGGTTCAGGGCATTGGCAGAGCAGGCCAGGTACCTCTTTCCCACTTTCCTGAGGATATCGCTACGCAAGGCATCCCCACTCAGCATCTCTTGCCTCTCTCTCTCTGTCTCTCTCTGGATGTGTTCATTCTCTGAAATCTCTTCCTTCTCCCCCTGAGTCACTTCACAGCTTGGAGTGCCTGATAGAGTGCCTAGAGACCAAAGAGCAAAGAGGGAAGGCCTCTGGCTCTACTGGTTGCCCGTGGGCAGACAAGATCTGGTAGTTTATCTGGAAGGTCTAGAGAGTAGTGACTGATGGGGTAGCTACATCACCGGCGGACCCTGGCCAGGTGAAGCTTGCTGACATGTGGCAGCCTCTCCGGAGACTACTAATTCCGCTGGTGACATTGTATGCAAATACCTGGCTGAGTGCGAAGGGCAGAAAACATTGACACATACCTGCCAGAGGCCTATCCTGGGTCTGAAGAGTCCACCCCGGTCTCCAGCGACTCATCATCTCAGCACACACTTTGCCTGCACACAGGGAATCCGCCTCTCTCCACGAATGCCTTCTCCTGCTAGGAAACACAGGATGGCACTCAGCCAAAGGAGAGCTCAGGCAAAGTCAACTGAAGCCCGCATTTTCAAGATTTTGCCCTCTGCTGGGCCACAGCCTCCGGTGGCACACTGCATGTGCGTCACTTCTCCGAAGACAAGGCCGAAATCCGGGCATCCAGGGCCCCAGCAGTCCAGAGGCTGTGCATGGCGGCATACGGATCACCTCTTTGCCACGTACAGGAGGGAGGCCTCGGCCCTAGACTGGCTCTGCTAGAGCTCCACGACCTCAGCTATTTTTCCCGACCTTTGGCCCGTGCCCTTGTGAGTGTGTGACCTCTAGTTACACTTCACCTCCGACCACTCTCGATCCGCCACCTGCGGCTACCTGAGCGTGGACATCAACATCTATCACTGTCTGCAGTGTCACAGGTCACTAGGTGTCTAGGCTCAGGCTGACTTTGGCTGTCTTCTGCCCAGGCAAGGAGCTTAATCCTTCAAAGGAAATGAGGACACGTGGTCACTGGCCGACATCCTTTCTTTCATCTACACAGCGGTCTAGATGAGGGTAAAGAGGCCAGGTGGGCCAGGTGAAGGCTGAGTGCGGGGCCTAAGGCTTCCTTCCCAATCACCATGGAGACAGCCACCGCAAGGCTGGCCGGAACTTCTGACGGGGACGGGTCACAAACTCTCAGCCAATAGGAGAGGTCCAGCCTAACCGGCCGGTTCCGCAGAGCCCTCCATTTTACCCATGGACACACAACGGCCCCTTCTGTCCTTGGGCACAAAATCGAGGGCACCCAGGGAATAATTTCACAGTAGGCAACCCCTGATGTGGACACGTTCGACATACTGGGACAGCAGGCAGGTACCTCTTTGCCACTTACGCTACGATATCAGTAGGCAAGGCGCCCTTCCTCAGCATCTATGGCCCCTCTTTGTATGTGTTCTTTTAAAGAAATCTCTTTTTGCTACCCCTGAGACACATCACAACTATGAGGGGCCTGAGAGGGAACCTGGAGATGAAACAGGGGAGGCTTCTGGCTGTACCGCTTCCCCGTGGCTAGAGAATAGCAGTTAGTCTCTCTGGAAGCTCTTAGCTTCTGTTGATCGACATGGGCAATACGGTAGGGGCGGACCCTGGCCAGGTGGAGCTTGTGGGCACACGCAACCTCTGGGGGAAGAATAATTCCGCTGCTGCTTTGTATGGTGTAAACCTCCCCACGCCAAGTGGGATGGGCACAGAACATTGACCCACACCTGCCAGGGGCCTTTCCTGGGACTAAAGATCCCAACCTGGTCTCAACCTTGTCACCTTCTCAGCACATACCTTTCCTGCACACATAATCCTGCCTTTCTCCGTCGGTGCCTCATCCTACTAGGAAAAAAGCATGCCGCTCAAAAAGGCCGATGCCAGAGAAATCGAGGAGACACTGCCATTTTCCACATTTTTGCTGTCTACATATCCCCGCCTCCGGCGGAAGGCTGCCTATGTGGCCGGGCTGCGAAGGCAAGGCCGAAATCCTGGCATCCCGGGCCCCAGCAATCCAGTGGTTTATGGACGTGGGGACCCGGATGACATGTTTCCCACATCCAAGAGGAATCCTTGGGCCCTTCACTGGCTCGCCATTCAGCTCTGCGACGTCCACTACTGGCCCTGGCCTTTGGCCGGTGCCCCACTGCGCGAGTGCTCGGAGCGATGTTTCTCCACCCATCACTATCATTCTGCCACCAGGGGATATGTGAGTGTGGGAGTCACCATTTGTCTGTCACTGGCAGCAGTGTCACGAGTCACTAGACTTCCAGGTACCAGCTGACCTAGGCTGCCTTCTGCCCCAGGCAAGGTCCGAATCCTTTATCCCAGATGCTGACACCTGGGCACTGGCCGACATTAATTGTTATCAACACAGAGGTCTGAGTGAGGGTCAGCAGGCCAGCTAGGTGAAGTCAAGGCCAGGTGGGCAGGACTAAGGCTCCTTTGCCATCACCATGGAGACAGTCCCACCACCGGAAGAGTAGGCGGAGCTTATGATGGGCCTGGTGACAAGACTGAGCCAATGGCAGAGATCTGGCCCGCCAGGCAGATGACACAGGGCCCTCCATTATGACCTATGACACCTAGTGGCCACAGGATTTGAGCACACCCTGGGAAAGCCTAGGCAGGCACAGGGGAGCCCCTGGTGCGGACTGGTTCAGGGCATTGGCAGAGCAGGCCAGGTACCTCTTTCCCACTTTCCTGAGGATATCGCTACGCAAGGCATCCCCACTCAGCATCTCTTGCCTCTCTCTCTCTGTCTCTCTCTGGATGTGTTCATTCTCTGAAATCTCTTCCTTCTCCCCCTGAGTCACTTCACAGCTTGGAGTGCCTGATAGAGTGCCTAGAGACCAAAGAGCAAAGAGGGAAGGCCTCTGGCTCTACTGGTTGCCCGTGGGCAGACAAGATCTGGTAGTTTATCTGGAAGGTCTAGAGAGTAGTGACTGATGGGGTAGCTACATCACCGGCGGACCCTGGCCAGGTGAAGCTTGCTGACATGTGGCAGCCTCTCCGGAGACTACTAATTCCGCTGGTGACATTGTATGCAAATACCTGGCTGAGTGCGAAGGGCAGAAAACATGACACATACCTGCCAGAGGCCTATCCTGGGTCTGAAGAGTCCACCCCGGTCTCCAGCGACTCATCATCTCAGCACACACTTTGCCTGCACACAGGGAATCCGCCTCTCTCCACGAATGCCTTCTCCTGCTAGGAAACACAGGATGGCACTCAGCCAAAGGAGAGCTCAGGCAAAGTCAACTGAAGCCCGCATTTTCAAGATTTTGCCCTCTGCTGGGCCACAGCCTCCGGTGGCACACTGCATGTGCGTCACTTCTCCGAAGACAAGGCTGAAATCCGGGCATCCAGGGCCCCAGCAGTCCAGAGGCTGTGCATGGCGGCATACGGATCACCTCTTTGCCACGTACAGGAGGGAGGCCTCGGCCCTAGACTGGCTCTGCTAGAGCTCCACGACCTCAGCTATTTTTCCCGACCTTTGGCCCGTGCCCTAATACTATCTCTCTATG
>NW_026975560.1:0-37569 GCF_030014295.1 Loxodonta africana
ATAGAGAGATAGTATTTCCTCTGCCAGGAGAGAGCTGCTGCTTTGTAGTTTGTGCTGGGAAACCTTGCTTTGGCAAGTGCCAATTGACCGCATTCAGGCAGAAAGAAAAGAGAATCGCAAGAGGCCTTTTCTCCCCGGCTGCTCTGCCAAGCCCTTCCAGCTAAAACTATGCCGTTGCTCCTCTGGAAGGAACCCTGCACCGCGACGTAGTTTTTCAGAAGAAGCCTTGCGTTTGCAAGAGCCAAGGAGGAATTCGTTGCAGGAAAGAGGAAGGAAAGAAAGTTTCTCTCCCTCTGCCTGCTTTGCTCAGAGGACTGGATGAAGTCAGGGAGTTCTCCCTTTCACTGAGAAACGTGCGGGCTGCTGTTGCCTGTGCGCTCTCTTCTTTGCAAAAGAGTCTGCTGTTCCACGCTTTGAACCGTGGAAAGGCGCCGGGCTCTGCTAAGATTTCCCCCGGCGCTTCGTTTGCCCTGGCCAAAGCGAGCCTTCACAATAGCTGAACGCTAACACTGCATACTCGTTCCACTTCCAGAACAGGGCTACCGCGAGGCAGTTCTCCGGGGGAAAACGGCCCTTCGCGAAGGGCAGATCTGCCGAGGCTCACTGCGGGAAAGCGAAAGCAAAGGACGCTTTTCTCCCTCTAACCGCTTTCGTCAGAGGAACGGGGGAAGTCACAGTGTTCTTTCTCTCACTGAGATACACACAATCTGACGTTGCCTCTGAGCTCCGTTGCTGGCAAAGAACTGAAACTGACATACATTCCTGTGGGGAAACACAGGGCTTTGCTAGGATTTCTCTAGGCAGTCTGTTTTCCCTGGGCCTCGCTGTAGCAACACTATCTCGCCAGGGCAACACTGCATGGGATTTCCTCTGCCAGGAGAGAGCTGCTGCTTTGTAGTTTGTGCTGGGAAACCTTGCTTTGGCAAGTGCCAATTGACCGCATTCAGGCAGAAAGAAAAGAGAATCGCAAGAGGCCTTTTCTCCCCGGCTGCTCTGCCAAGCCCTTCCAGCTAAAACTATGCCGTTGCTCCTCTGGAAGGATCCCTGCACCGCGACGTAGTTTTTCAGAAGAAGCCTTGCGTTTGCAAGAGCCAAGGAGGAATTCGTTGCAGGAAAGAGGAAGGAAAGAAAGTTTCTCTCCCTCTGCCTGCTTTGCTCAGAGGACTGGATGAAGTCAGGGAGTTCTCCCTTTCACTGAGAAACGTGCGGGCTGCTGTTGCCTGTGCGCTCTGTTCTTTGCAAAAGAGTCTGCTGTTCCACACTTTGAACCGTGGAAAGGCGCCGGGCTCTGCTAAGATTTCCCCCGGCGCTTCGTTTGCCCTGGGCCAAAGCGAGCCTTCACAATAGCTGAACGCTAACACTGCATACTCGTTCCACTTCCAGAACAGGGCTACCGCGAGGCAGTTCTGCGGGGGAAAACGGCCCTTCGCGAAGGGCAGATCTGCCGAGCTCACTGCGGGAAAGCGAAAGCAAAGGACGCTTTTCTCCCTCTAACCGCTTTCGTCAGAGGAACGGGGGGAACTGACAGTGTTCTTTCTCTCACTGAGATACACACAATCTGACGTTGCCTGTGAGCTCCGTTGCTGGCAAAGAACTGAAACTGACATACATTCCTGTGGGGAAACACAGGGCTTTGCTAGGATTTCTCTAGGCAGTCTGTTTTCCCTGGGCCTCGCTGTAGCAACACTATCTCGCCAGGGCAACACTGCATGGGATTTCCTCTGCCAGGAGAGAGCTGCTGCTTTGTAGTTTGTGCTGGGAAACCTTGCTTTGGCAAGGGCCAATTGACCGCATTCAGGCAGAAAGAAAAGAGAATCGCAAGAGGCCTTTTCTCCCCGGCTGCTCTGCCAAGCCCTTCCAGCTAAAACTATGCCGTTGCTCCTCTGGAAGGATCCCTGCACCGCGACGTAGTTTTTCAGAAGAAGCCTTGCGTTTGCAAGAGCCAAGGAGGAATTCGTTGCAGGAAAGAGGAAGGAAAGAAAGTTTCTCTCCCTCTGCCTGCTTTGCTCAGAGGACTGGATGAAGTCAGGGAGTTCTCCCTTTCACTGAGAAACGTGCGGGCTGCTGTTGCCTGTGCGCTCTCTTCTTTGCAAAAGAGTCTGCTGTTCCACGCTTTGAACCGTGGAAAGGCGCCGGGCTCTGCTAAGATTTCCCCCGGCGCTTCGTTTGCCCTGGGCCAAAGCGAGCCTTCACAATAGCTGAACGCTAACACTGCATACTCGTTCCACTTCCAGAACAGGGCTACCGCGAGGCAGTTCTCCGGGGGAAAACGGCCCTTCGCGAAGGGCAGATCTGCCGAGCTCACTGCGGGAAAGCGAAAGCAAAGGACGCTTTTCTCCCTCTAACCGCTTTCGTCAGAGGAACGGGGGGAAGTCACAGTGTTCTTTCTCTCACTGAGATACACACAATCTGACGTTGCCTCTGAGCTCCGTTGCTGGCAAAGAACTGAAACTGACATACATTCCTGTGGGGAAACACAGGGCTTTGCTAGGATTTCTCTAGGCAGTCTGTTTTCCCTGGGCCTCGCTGTAGCAACACTATCTCGCCAGGGCAACACTGCATGGGATTTCCTCTGCCAGGAGAGAGCTGCTGCTTTGTAGTTTGTGCTGGGAAACCTTGCTTTGGCAAGTGCCAATTGACCGCATTCAGGCAGAAAGAAAAGAGAATCGCAGGAGGCCTTTTCTCCCCGGCTGCTCTGCCAAGCCCTTCCAGCTAAAACTATGCCGTTGCTCCTCTGGAAGGAACCCTGCACCGCGACGTAGTTTTTCAGAAGAAGCCTTGAGTTTGCAAGGGCAAAGGAGGAATTCGTTGCAGGAAAGAGGAAGGAAAGAAAGTTTCTCTCCCTCTGCCTGCTTTGCTCAGAGGACTGGATGAAGTCAGGGAGTTCTCCCTTTCACTGAGAAACGTACGGGCTGCTGTTGCCTGTGCGCTCTCTTCTTTGCAAAAGAGTCTGCTGTTCCACGCTTTGAACCGTGGAAAGGCGCCGGGCTCTGCTAAGATTTCCCCCGGCGCTTCGTTTGCCCTGGGCCAAAGCGAGCCTTCACAATAGCTGAACGCTAACACTGCATACTCGTTCCACTTCCAGAACAGGGCTACCGCGAGGCAGTTCTCCGGGGGAAAACGGCCCTTCGCGAAGGGCAGATCTGCCGAGCTCACTGCGGGAAAGCGAAAGCAAAGGACGCTTTTCTCCCTCTAACCGCTTTCGTCAGAGGAACGGGGAAGTCACAGTGTTCTTTCTCTCACTGAGATACACACAATCTGACGTTGCCTCTGAGCTCCGTTGCTGGCAAAGAACTGAAACTGACATACATTCCTGTGGGGAAACACAGGGCTTTGCTAGGATTTCTCTAGGCAGTCTGTTTTCCCTGGGCCTCGCTGTAGCAACACTATCTCGCCAGGGCAACACTGCATGGGATTTCCTCTGCCAGGAGAGAGCTGCTGCTTTGTAGTTTGTGCTGGGAAACCTTGCTTTGGCAAGTGCCAATTGACCGCATTCAGGCAGAAAGAAAAGAGAATCGCAAGAGGCCTTTTCTCCCCGGCTGCTCTGCCAAGCCCTTCCAGCTAAAACTATGCCGTTGCTCCTCTGGAAGGATCCCTGCACCGCGACGTAGTTTTTGAGAAGAAGCCTTGCGTTTGCAAGAGCCAAGGAGGAATTCGTTGCAGGAAAGAGGAAGGAAAGAAAGTTTCTCTCCCTCTGCCTGCTTTGCTCAGAGGACTGGATGAAGTCAGGGAGTTCTCCCTTTCACTGAGAAACGTGCGGGCTGCTGTTGCCTGTGCGCTCTCCTCTTTGCACAAGAGTCTGCAGTTCCACGCTTTGAACCGTGGAAAGGCGCCGGGCTCTGCTAAGATTTCCCCCGGCGCTTCGTTTGCCCTGGGCCAAAGCGAGCCTTCACAATAGCTGAACGCTAACACTGCATACTCGTTCCACTTCCAGAACAGGGCTACCGCGAGGCAGTTCTCCGGGGGAAAACGGCCCTTCGCGAAGGGCAGATCTGCCGAGCTCACTGCGGGAAAGCGAAAGCAAAGGACGCTTTTCTCCCTCTAACCGCTTTCGTCAGAGGAACGGGGGAAGTCACAGTGTTCTTTCTCTCACTGAGATACACACAATCTGACGTTGCCTCTGAGCTCCGTTGCTGGCAAAGAACTGAAACTGACATACATTCCTGTGGGGAAACACAGGGCTTTGCTAGGATTTCTCTAGGCAGTCTGTTTTCCCTGGGCCTCGCTGTAGCAACACTATCTCGCCAGGGCAACACTGCATGGGATTTCCTCTGCCAGGAGAGAGCTGCTGCTTTGTAGTTTGTGCTGGGAAACCTTGCTTTGGCAAGTGCCAATTGACCGCATTCAGGCAGAAAGAAAAGAGAATCGCAGGAGGCCTTTTCTCCCCGGCTGCTCTGCCAAGCCCTTCCAGCTAAAACTATGCCGTTGCTCCTCTGGAAGGAACCCTGCACCGCGACGTAGTTTTTCAGAAGAAGCCTTGAGTTTGCAAGGGCAAAGGAGGAATTCGTTGCAGGAAAGAGGAAGGAAAGAAAGTTTCTCTCCCTCTGCCTGCTTTGCTCAGAGGACTGGATGATGTCAGGGAGTTCTCCCTTTCACTGAGAAACGTGCGGGCTGCTGTTGCCTGTGCGCTCTCTTCTTTGCAAAAGAGTCTGCTGTTCCACGCTTTGAACCGTGGAAAGGCGCCGGGCTCTGCTAAGATTTCCCCCGGCGCTTCGTTTGCCCTGGGCCAAAGCGAGCCTTCACAATAGCTGAACGCTAACACTGCATACTCGTTCCACTTCCAGAACAGGGCTACCGCGAGGCAGTTCTCCGGGGGAAAACGGCCCTTCGCGAAGGGCAGATCTGCCGAGCTCACTGCGGGAAAGCGAAAGCAAAGGACGCTTTTCTCCCTCTAACCGCTTTCGTCAGAGGAACGGGGGAACTGACAGTGTTCTTTCTCTCACTGAGATACACACAATCTGACGTTGCCTCTGAGCTCCGTTGCTGGCAAAGAACTGAAACTGACATACATTCCTGTGGGGAAACACAGGGCTTTGCTAGGATTTCTCTAGGCAGTCTGTTTTCCCTGGGCCTCGCTGTAGCAACACTATCTCGCCAGGGCAACACTGCATGGGATTTCCTCTGCCAGGAGAGAGCTGCTGCTTTGTAGTTTGTGCTGGGAAACCTTGCTTTGCCAAGTGCCAATTGACCGCATTCAGGCAGAAAGAAAAGAGAATCGCAAGAGGCCTTTTCTCCCCGGCTGCTCTGCCAAGCCCTTCCAGCTAAAACTATGCCGTTGCTCCTCTGGAAGGATCCCTGCACCGCGACGTAGTTTTTCAGAAGAAGCCTTGCGTTTGCAAGAGCCAAGGAGGAATTCGTTGCAGGAAAGAGGAAGGAAAGAAAGTTTCTCTCCCTCTGCCTGCTTTGCTCAGAGGACTGGATGAAGTCAGGGAGTTCTCCCTTTCACTGAGAAACGTGCGGGCTGCTGTTGCCTGTGCGCTCTCTTCTTTGCAAAAGAGTCTGCTGTTCCACGCTTTGAACCGTGGAAAGGCGCCGGGCTCTGCTAAGATTTCCCCCGGCGCTTCGTTTGCCCTGGGCCAAAGCGAGCCTTCACAATAGCTGAACGCTAACACTGCATACTCGTTCCACTTCCAGAACAGGGCTACCGCGAGGCAGTTCTGCGGGGGAAAACGGCCCTTCGCGAAGGGCAGATCTGCCGAGCTCACTGCGGGAAAGCGAAAGCAAAGGACGCTTTTCTCCCTCTAACCGCTTTCGTCAGAGGAACGGGGGAAGTCACAGTGTTCTTTCTCTCACTGAGATACACACAATCTGACGTTGCCTCTGAGCTCCGTTGCTGGCAAAGAACTGAAACTGACATACATTCCTGTGGGGAAACACAGGGCTTTGCTAGGATTTCTCTAGGCAGTCTGTTTTCCCTGGGCCTCGCTGTAGCAACACTATCTCGCCAGGGCAACACTGCATGGGATTTCCTCTGCCAGGAGAGAGCTGCTGCTTTGTAGTTTGTGCTGGGAAACCTTGCTTTGGCAAGTGCCAATTGACCGCATTCAGGCAGAAAGAAAAGAGAATCGCAGGAGGCCTTTTCTCCCCGGCTGCTCTGCCAAGCCCTTCCAGCTAAAACTATGCCGTTGCTCCTCTGGAAGGAACCCTGCACCGCGACGTAGTTTTTCAGAAGAAGCCTTGCGTTTGCAAGAGCCAAGGAGGAATTCGTTGCAGGAAAGAGGAAGGAAAGAAAGTTTCTCTCCCTCTGCCTGCTTTGCTCAGAGGACTGGATGAAGTCAGGGAGTTCTCCCTTTCACTGAGAAACGTGCGGGCTGCTGTTGCCTGTGCGCTCTCTTCTTTGCAAAAGAGTCTGCTGTTCCACGCTTTGAACCGTGGAAAGGCGCCGGGCTCTGCTAAGATTTCCCCCGGCGCTTCGTTTGCCCTGGGCCAAAGCGAGCCTTCACAATAGCTGAACGCTAACACTGCATACTCGTTCCACTTCCAGAACAGGGCTACCGCGAGGCAGTTCTCCGGGGGAAAACGGCCCTTCGCGAAGGGCAGATCTGCCGAGCTCACTGCGGGAAAGCGAAAGCAAAGGACGCTTTTCTCCCTCTAACCGCTTTCGTCAGAGGAACGGGGGAAGTCACAGTGTTCTTTCTCTCACTGAGATACACACAATCTGACGTTGCCTCTGAGCTCCGTTGCTGGCAAAGAACTGAAACTGACATACATTCCTGTGGGGAAACACAGGGCTTTGCTAGGATTTCTCTAGGCAGTCTGTTTTCCCTGGGCCTCGCTGTAGCAACACTATCTCGCCAGGGCAACACTGCATGGGATTTCCTCTGCCAGGAGAGAGCTGCTGCTTTGTAGTTTGTGCTGGGAAACCTTGCTTTGGCAAGGGCCAATTGACCGCATTCAGGCAGAAAGAAAAGAGAATCGCAAGAGGCCTTTTCTCCCCGGCTGCTCTGCCAAGCCCTTCCAGCTAAAACTATGCCGTTGCTCCTCTGGAAGGATCCCTGCACCGCGACGTAGTTTTTCAGAAGAAGCCTTGCGTTTGCAAGAGCCAAGGAGGAATTCGTTGCAGGAAAGAGGAAGGAAAGAAAGTTTCTCTCCCTCTGCCTGCTTTGCTCAGAGGACTGGATGAAGTCAGGGAGTTCTCCCTTTCACTGAGAAACGTGCGGGCTGCTGTTGCCTGTGCGCTCTCTTCTTTGCAAAAGAGTCTGCTGTTCCACGCTTTGAACCGTGGAAAGGCGCCGGGCTCTGCTAAGATTTCCCCCGGCGCTTCGTTTGCCCTGGGCCAAAGCGAGCCTTCACAATAGCTGAACGCTAACACTGCATACTCGTTCCACTTCCAGAACAGGGCTACCGCGAGGCAGTTCTGCGGGGGAAAACGGCCCTTCGCGAAGGGCAGATCTGCCGAGCTCACTGCGGGAAAGCGAAAGCAAAGGACGCTTTTCTCCCTCTAACCGCTTTCGTCAGAGGAACGGGGGAACTGACAGTGTTCTTTCTCTCACTGAGATACACACAATCTGACGTTGCCTGTGAGCTCCGTTGCTGGCAAAGAACTGAAACTGACATACATTCCTGTGGGGAAACACAGGGCTTTGCTAGGATTTCTCTAGGCAGTCTGTTTTCCCTGGGCCTCGCTGTAGCAACACTATCTCGCCAGGGCAACACTGCATGGGATTTCCTCTGCCAGGAGAGAGCTGCTGCTTTGTAGTTTGTGCTGGAAACCTTGCTTTGGCAAGGGCCAATTGACCGCATTCAGGCAGAAAGAAAAGAGAATCGCAAGAGGCCTTTTCTCCCCGGCTGCTCTGCCAAGCCCTTCCAGCTAAAACTATGCCGTTGCTCCTCTGGAAGGATCCCTGCACCGCGACGTAGTTTTTCAGAAGAAGCCTTGCGTTTGCAAGAGCCAAGGAGGAATTCGTTGCAGGAAAGAGGAAGGAAAGAAAGTTTCTCTCCCTCTGCCTGCTTTGCTCAGAGGACTGGATGAAGTCAGGGAGTTCTCCCTTTCACTGAGAAACGTGCGGGCTGCTGTTGCCTGTGCGCTCTCTTCTTTGCAAAAGAGTCTGCTGTTCCACGCTTTGAACCGTGGAAAGGCGCCGGGCTCTGCTAAGATTTCCCCCGGCGCTTCGTTTGCCCTGGGCCAAAGCGAGCCTTCACAATAGCTGAACGCTAACACTGCATACTCGTTCCACTTCCAGAACAGGGCTACCGCGAGGCAGTTCTGCGGGGGAAAACGGCCCTTCGCGAAGGGCAGATCTGCCGAGCTCACTGCGGGAAAGCGAAAGCAAAGGACGCTTTTCTCCCTCTAACCGCTTTCGTCAGAGGAACGGGGGAAGTCACAGTGTTCTTTCTCTCACTGAGATACACACAATCTGACGTTGCCTGTGAGCTCCGTTGCTGGCAAAGAACTGAAACGGACATACATTCCTGTGGGGAAACACAGGGCTTTGCTAGGATTTCTCTAGGCAGTCTGTTTTCCCTGGGCCTCGCTGTAGCAACACTATCTCGCCAGGGCAACACTGCATGGGATTTCCTCTGCCAGGAGAGAGCTGCTGCTTTGTAGTTTGTGCTGGGAAACCTTGCTTTGGCAAGTGCCAATTGACCGCATTCAGGCAGAAAGAAAAGAGAATCGCAGGAGGCCTTTTCTCCCCGGCTGCTCTGCCAAGCCCTTCCAGCTAAAACTATGCCGTTGCTCCTCTGGAAGGAACCCTGCACCGCGACGTAGTTTTTCAGAAGAAGCCTTGCGTTTGCAAGAGCAAAGGAGGAATTCGTTGCAGGAAAGAGGAAGGAAAGAAAGTTTCTCTCCCTCTGCCTGCTTTGCTCAGAGGACTGGATGAAGTCAGGGAGTTCTCCCTTTCACTGAGAAACGTGCGGGCTGCTGTTGCCTGTGCGCTCTCTTCTTTGCAAAAGAGTCTGCTGTTCCACGCTTTGAACCGTGGAAAGGCGCCGGGCTCTGCTAAGATTTCCCCCGGCGCTTCGTTTGCCCTGGGCCAAAGCGAGCCTTCACAATAGCTGAACGCTAACACTGCATACTCGTTCCACTTCCAGAACAGGGCTACCGCGAGGCAGTTCTGCGGGGGAAAACGGCCCTTCGCGAAGGGCAGATCTGCCGAGCTCACTGCGGGAAAGCGAAAGCAAAGGACGCTTTTCTCCCTCTAACCGCTTTCGTCAGAGGAACGGGGGAACTGACAGTGTTCTTTCTCTCACTGAGATACACACAATCTGACGTTGCCTCTGAGCTCCGTTGCTGGCAAAGAACTGAAACTGACATACATTCCTGTGGGGAAACACAGGGCTTTGCTAGGATTTCTCTAGGCAGTCTGTTTTCCCTGGGCCTCGCTGTAGCAACACTATCTCGCCAGGGCAACACTGCATGGGATTTCCTCTGCCAGGAGAGAGCTGCTGCTTTGTAGTTTGTGCTGGGAAACCTTGCTTTGGCAAGTGCCAATTGACCGCATTCAGGCAGAAAGAAAAGAGAATCGCAGGAGGCCTTTTCTCCCCGGCTGCTCTGCCAAGCCCTTCCAGCTAAAACTATGCCGTTGCTCCTCTGGAAGGAACCCTGCACCGCGACGTAGTTTTTCAGAAGAAGCCTTGCGTTTGCAAGAGCCAAGGAGGAATTCGTTGCAGGAAAGAGGAAGGAAAGAAAGTTTCTCTCCCTCTGCCTGCTTTGCTCAGAGGACTGGATGAAGTCAGGGAGTTCTCCCTTTCACTGAGAAACGTGCGGGCTGCTGTTGCCTGTGCGCTCTCTTCTTTGCAAAAGAGTCTGCTGTTCCACGCTTTGAACCGTGGAAAGGCGCCGGGCTCTGCTAAGATTTCCCCCGGCGCTTCGTTTGCCCTGGGCCAAAGCGAGCCTTCACAATAGCTGAACGCTAACACTGCATACTCGTTCCACTTCCAGAACAGGGCTACCGCGAGGCAGTTCTCCGGGGGAAAACGGCCCTTCGCGAAGGGCAGATCTGCCGAGCTCACTGCGGGAAAGCGAAAGCAAAGGACGCTTTTCTCCCTCTAACCGCTTTCGTCAGAGGAACGGGGGAACTGACAGTGTTCTTTCTCTCACTGAGATACACACAATCTGACGTTGCCTGTGAGCTCCGTTGCTGGCAAACAACTGAAACTGACATACATTCCTGTGGGGAAACACAGGGCTTTGCTAGGATTTCTCTAGGCAGTCTGTTTTCCCTGGGCCTCGCTGTAGCAACACTATCTCGCCAGGGCAACACTGCATGGGATTTCCTCTGCCAGGAGAGAGCTGCTGCTTTGTAGTTTGTGCTGGGAAACCTTGCTTTGCCAAGTGCCAATTGACCGCATTCGGGCAGAAAGAAAAGAGAATAGCAAGAGGCCTTTTCTCCCCGGCTGCTTTCCCAAGCCCTTCCAGCTAAAACTATGCCGTTGCTCCTCTGGAAGGAACCCTGCACCGCGACGTAGTTTTTCAGAAGAAGCCTTGAGTTTGCAAGGGCAAAGGAGGAATTCGTTGCAGGAAAGAGGAAGGAAAGAAAGTTTCTCTCCCTCTGCCTGCTTTGCTCAGAGGACTGGATGAAGTCAGGGAGTTCTCCCTTTCACTGAGAAACGTGCGGGCTGCTGTTGCCTGTGCGCTCTCTTCTTTGCAAAAGAGTCTGCTGTTCCACGCTTTGAACCGTGGAAAGGCGCCGGGCTCTGCTAAGATTTCCCCCGGCGCTTCGTTTGCCCTGGGCCAAAGCGAGCCTTCACAATAGCTGAACGCTAACACTGCATACTCGTTCCACTTCCAGAACAGGGCTACCGCGAGGCAGTTCTGCGGGGGAAAACGGCCCTTCGCGAAGGGCAGATCTGCCGAGCTCACTGCGGGAAAGCGAAAGCAAAGGACGCTTTTCTCCCTCTAACCGCTTTCGTCAGAGGAACGGGGGAAGTCACAGTGTTCTTTCTCTCACTGAGATACACACAATCTGACGTTGCCTCTGAGCTCCGTTGCTGGCAAAGAACTGAAACTGACATACATTCCTGTGGGGAAACACAGGGCTTTGCTAGGATTTCTCTAGGCAGTCTGTTTTCCCTGGGCCTCGCTGTAGCAACACTATCTCGCCAGGGCAACACTGCATGGGATTTCCTCTGCCAGGAGAGAGCTGCTGCTTTGTAGTTTGTGCTGGGAAACCTTGCTTTGGCAAGTGCCAATTGACCGCATTCAGGCAGAAAGAAAAGAGAATCGCAAGAGGCCTTTTCTCCCCGGCTGCTCTGCCAAGCCCTTCCAGCTAAAACTATGCCGTTGCTCCTCTGGAAGGATCCCTGCACCGCGACGTAGTTTTTCAGAAGAAGCCTTGCGTTTGCAAGAGCCAAGGAGGAATTCGTTGCAGGAAAGAGGAAGGAAAGAAAGTTTCTCTCCCTCTGCCTGCTTTGCTCAGAGGACTGGATGAAGTCAGGGAGTTCTCCCTTTCACTGAGAAACGTGCGGGCTGCTGTTGCCTGTGCGCTCTCTTCTTTGCAAAAGAGTCTGCTGTTCCACGCTTTGAACCGTGGAAAGGCGCCGGGCTCTGCTAAGATTTCCCCCGGCGCTTCGTTTGCCCTGGGCCAAAGCGAGCCTTCACAATAGCTGAACGCTAACACTGCATACTCGTTCCACTTCCAGAACAGGGCTACCGCGAGGCAGTTCTGCGGGGGAAAACGGCCCTTCGCGAAGGGCAGATCTGCCGAGCTCACTGCGGGAAAGCGAAAGCAAAGGACGCTTTTCTCCCTCTAACCGCTTTCGTCAGAGGAACGGGGGAACTGACAGTGTTCTTTCTCTCACTGAGATACACACAATCTGACGTTGCCTCTGAGCTCCGTTGCTGGCAAAGAACTGAAACTGACATACATTCCTGTGGGGAAACACAGGGCTTTGCTAGGATTTCTCTAGGCAGTCTGTTTTCCCTGGGCCTCGCTGTAGCAACACTATCTCGCCAGGGCAACACTGCATGGGATTTCCTCTGCCAGGAGAGAGCTGCTGCTTTGTAGTTTGTGCTGGGAAACCTTGCTTTGGCAAGTGCCAATTGACCGCATTCAGGCAGAAAGAAAAGAGAATCGCAGGAGGCCTTTTCTCCCCGGCTGCTCTGCCAAGCCCTTCCAGCTAAAACTATGCCGTTGCTCCTCTGGAAGGAACCCTGCACCGCGACGTAGTTTTTCAGAAGAAGCCTTGCGTTTGCAAGAGCCAAGGAGGAATTCGTTGCAGGAAAGAGGAAGGAAAGAAAGTTTCTCTCCCTCTGCCTGCTTTGCTCAGAGGACTGGATGAAGTCAGGGAGTTCTCCCTTTCACTGAGAAACGTGCGGGCTGCTGTTGCCTGTGCGCTCTCTTCTTTGCAAAAGAGTCTGCTGTTCCACGCTTTGAACCGTGGAAAGGCGCCGGGCTCTGCTAAGATTTCCCCCGGCGCTTCGTTTGCCCTGGGCCAAAGCGAGCCTTCACAATAGCTGAACGCTAACACTGCATACTCGTTCCACTTCCAGAACAGGGCTACCGCGAGGCAGTTCTCCGGGGGAAAACGGCCCTTCGCGAAGGGCAGATCTGCCGAGCTCACTGCGGGAAAGCGAAAGCAAAGGACGCTTTTCTCCCTCTAACCGCTTTCGTCAGAGGAACGGGGGAAGTCACAGTGTTCTTTCTCTCACTGAGATACACACAATCTGACGTTGCCTGTGAGCTCCGTTGCTGGCAAAGAACTGAAACTGACATACATTCCTGTGGGGAAACTCAGGGCTTTGCTAGGATTTCTCTAGGCAGTCTGTTTTCCCTGGGCCTCGCTGTAGCAACACTATCTCGCCAGGGCAACACTGCATGGGATTTCCTCTGCCAGGAGAGAGCTGCTGCTTTGTAGTTTGTGCTGGGAAACCTTGCTTTGGCAAGTGCCAATTGACCGCATTCAGGCAGAAAGAAAAGAGAATCGCAAGAGGCCTTTTCTCCCCGGCTGCTCTGCCAAGCCCTTCCAGCTAAAACTATGCCGTTGCTCCTCTGGAAGGATCCCTGCACCGCGACGTAGTTTTTCAGAAGAAGCCTTGCGTTTGCAAGAGCCAAGGAGGAATTCGTTGCAGGAAAGAGGAAGGAAAGAAAGTTTCTCTCCCTCTGCCTGCTTTGCTCAGAGGACTGGATGAAGTCAGGGAGTTCTCCCTTTCACTGAGAAACGTGCGGGCTGCTGTTGCCTGTGCGCTCTCTTCTTTGCAAAAGAGTCTGCTGTTCCACGCTTTGAACCGTGGAAAGGCGCCGGGCTCTGCTAAGATTTCCCCCGGCGCTTCGTTTGCCCTGGGCCAAAGCGAGCCTTCACAATAGCTGAACGCTAACACTGCATACTCGTTCCACTTCCAGAACAGGGCTACCGCGAGGCAGTTCTCCGGGGGAAAACGGCCCTTCGCGAAGGGCAGATCTGCCGAGCTCACTGCGGGAAAGCGAAAGCAAAGGATGCTTTTCTCCCTCTAACCGCTTTCGTCAGAGGAACGGGGGAAGTCACAGTGTTCTTTCTCTCACTGAGATACACACAATCTGACGTTGCCTGTGAGCTCCGTTGCTGGCAAAGAACTGAAACTGACATACATTCCTGTGGGGAAACACAGGGCTTTGCTAGGATTTCTCTAGGCAGGCTGTTTTCCCTGGGCCTCGCTGTAGCAACACTATCTCGCCAGGGCAACACTACATGGGATTTCCTCTGCCAGGAGAGAGCTGCTGCTTTGTAGTTTGTGCTGGGAAACCTTGCTTTGGCAAGGGCCAATTGACCGCATTCAGGCAGAAAGAAAAGAGAATCGCAAGAGGCCTTTTCTCCCCGGCTGCTCTGCCAAGCCCTTCCAGCTAAAACTATGCCGTTGCTCCTCTGGAAGGATCCCTGCACCGCGACGTAGTTTTTCAGAAGAAGCCTTGAGTTTGCAAGGGCAAAGGAGGAATTCGTTGCAGGAAAGAGGAAGGAAAGAAAGTTTCTCTCCCTCTGCCTGCTTTGCTCAGAGGACTGGATGAAGTCAGGGAGTTCTCCCTTTCACTGAGAAACGTACGGGCTGCTGTTGCCTGTGCGCTCTCTTCTTTGCAAAAGAGTCTGCTGTTCCACGCTTTGAACCGTGGAAAGGCGCCGGGCTCTGCTAAGATTTCCCCCGGCGCTTCGTTTGCCCTGGGCCAAAGCGAGCCTTCACAATAGCTGAACGCTAACACTGCATACTCGTTCCACTTCCAGAACAGGGCTACCGCGAGGCAGTTCTCCGGGGGAAAACGGCCCTTCGCGAAGGGCAGATCTGCCGAGCTCACTGCGGGAAAGCGAAAGCAAAGGACGCTTTTCTCCCTCTAACCGCTTTCGTCAGAGGAACGGGGGAAGTCACAGTGTTCTTTCTCTCACTGAGATACACACAATCTGACGTTGCCTCTGAGCTCCGTTGCTGGCAAAGAACTGAAACTGACATACATTCCTGTGGGGAAACACAGGGCTTTGCTAGGATTTCTCTAGGCAGTCTGTTTTCCCTGGGCCTCGCTGTAGCAACACTATCTCGCCAGGGCAACACTGCATGGGATTTCCTCTGCCAGGAGAGAGCTGCTGCTTTGTAGTTTGTGCTGGGAAACCTTGCTTTGGCAAGGGCCAATTGACCGCATTCAGGCAGAAAGAAAAGAGAATCGCAAGAGGCCTTTTCTCCCCGGCTGCTCTGCCAAGCCCTTCCAGCTAAAACTATGCCGTTGCTCCTCTGGAAGGATCCCTGCACCGCGACGTAGTTTTTCAGAAGAAGCCTTGCGTTTGCAAGAGCCAAGGAGGAATTCGTTGCAGGAAAGAGGAAGGAAAGAAAGTTTCTCTCCCTCTGCCTGCTTTGCTCAGAGGACTGGATGAAGTCAGGGAGTTCTCCCTTTCACTGAGAAACGTGCGGGCTGCTGTTGCCTGTGCGCTCTCTTCTTTGCAAAAGAGTCTGCTGTTCCACGCTTTGAACCGTGGAAAGGCGCCGGGCTCTGCTAAGATTTCCCCCGGCGCTTCGTTTGCCCTGGGCCAAAGCGAGCCTTCACAATAGCTGAACGCTAACACTGCATACTCGTTCCACTTCCAGAACAGGGCTACCGCGAGGCAGTTCTCCGGGGGAAAACGGCCCTTCGCGAAGGGCAGATCTGCCGAGCTCACTGCGGGAAAGCGAAAGCAAAGGACGCTTTTCTCCCTCTAACCGCTTTCGTCAGAGGAACGGGGGAACTGACAGTGTTCTTTCTCTCACTGAGATACACAAAATCTGACGTTGCCTCTGAGCTCCGTTGCTGGCAAAGAACTGAAACTGACATACATTCCTGTGGGGAAACACAGGGCTTTGCTAGGATTTCTCTAGGCAGTCTGTTTTCCCTGGGCCTCGCTGTAGCAACACTATCTCGCCAGGGCAACACTGCATGGGATTTCCTCTGCCAGGAGAGAGCTGCTGCTTTGTAGTTTGTGCTGGGAAACCTTGCTTTGGCAAGTGCCAATTGACCGCATTCAGGCAGAAAGAAAAGAGAATCGCAAGAGGCCTTTTCTCCCCGGCTGCTCTGCCAAGCCCTTCCAGCTAAAACTATGCCGTTGCTCCTCTGGAAGGATCCCGGCACCGCGACGTAGTTTTTCAGAAGAAGCCTTGCGTTTGCAAGAGCCAAGGAGGAATTCGTTGCAGGAAAGAGGAAGGAAAGAAAGTTTCTCTCCCTCTGCCTGCTTTGCTCAGAGGACTGGATGAAGTCAGGGAGTTCTCCCTTTCACTGAGAAACGTGCGGGCTGCTGTTGCCTGTGCGCTCTCTTCTTTGCAAAAGAGTCTGCTGTTCCACGCTTTGAACCGTGGAAAGGCGCCGGGCTCTGCTAAGATTTCCCCCGGCGCTTCGTTTGCCCTGGGCCAAAGCGAGCCTTCACAATAGCTGAACGCTAACACTGCATACTCGTTCCACTTCCAGAACAGGGCTACCGCGAGGCAGTTCTCCGGGGGAAAACGGCCCTTCGCGAAGGGCAGATCTGCCGAGCTCACTGCGGGAAAGCGAAAGCAAAGGACGCTTTTCTCCCTCTAACCGCTTTCGTCAGAGGAACGGGGGAAGTCACAGTGTTCTTTCTCTCACTGAGATACACAAAATCTGACGTTGCCTCTGAGCTCCGTTGCTGGCAAAGAACTGAAACTGACATACATTCCTGTGGGGAAACACAGGGCTTTGCTAGGATTTCTCTAGGCAGTCTGTTTTCCCTGGGCCTCGCTGTAGCAACACTATCTCGCCAGGGCAACACTGCATGGGATTTCCTCTGCCAGGAGAGAGCTGCTGCTTTGTAGTTTGTGCTGGGAAACCTTGCTTTGGCAAGTGCCAATTGACCGCATTCAGGCAGAAAGAAAAGAGAATCGCAGGAGGCCTTTTCTCCCCGGCTGCTCTGCCAAGCCCTTCCAGCTAAAACTATGCCGTTGCTCCTCTGGAAGGAACCCTGCACCGCGACGTAGTTTTTCAGAAGAAGCCTTGCGTTTGCAAGAGCCAAGGAGGAATTCGTTGCAGGAAAGAGGAAGGAAAGAAAGTTTCTCTCCCTCTGCCTGCTTTGCTCAGAGGACTGGATGAAGTCAGGGAGTTCTCCCTTTCACTGAGAAACGTGCGGGCTGCTGTTGCCTGTGCGCTCTCTTCTTTGCAAAAGAGTCTGCTGTTCCACGCTTTGAACCGTGGAAAGGCGCCGGGCTCTGCTAAGATTTCCCCCGGCGCTTCGTTTGCCCTGGGCCAAAGCGAGCCTTCACAATAGCTGAACGCTAACACTGCATACTCGTTCCACTTCCAGAACAGGGCTACCGCGAGGCAGTTCTCCGGGGGAAAACGGCCCTTCGCGAAGGGCAGATCTGCCGAGCTCACTGCGGGAAAGCGAAAGCAAAGGACGCTTTTCTCCCTCTAACCGCTTTCGTCAGAGGAACGGGGGAAGTCACAGTGTTCTTTCTCTCACTGAGATACACACAATCTGACGTTGCCTGTGAGCTCCGTTGCTGGCAAAGAACTGAAACTGACATACATTCCTGTGGGGAAACACAGGGCTTTGCTAGGATTTCTCTAGGCAGTCTGTTTTCCCTGGGCCTCGCTGTAGCAACACTATCTCGCCAGGGCAACACTGCATGGGATTTCCTCTGCCAGGAGAGAGCTGCTGCTTTGTAGTTTGTGCTGGGAAACCTTGCTTTGGCAAGTGCCAATTGACCGCATTCAGGCAGAAAGAAAAGAGAATCGCAAGAGGCCTTTTCTCCCCGGCTGCTCTGCCAAGCCCTTCCAGCTAAAACTATGCCGTTGCTCCTCTGGAAGGATCCCGGCACCGCGACGTAGTTTTTCAGAAGAAGCCTTGCGTTTGCAAGAGCCAAGGAGGAATTCGTTGCAGGAAAGAGGAAGGAAAGAAAGTTTCTCTCCCTCTGCCTGCTTTGCTCAGAGGACTGGATGAAGTCAGGGAGTTCTCCCTTTCACTGAGAAACGTGCGGGCTGCTGTTGCCTGTGCGCTCTCTTCTTTGCAAAAGAGTCTGCTGTTCCACGCTTTGAACCGTGGAAAGGCGCCGGGCTCTGCTAAGATTTCCCCCGGCGCTTCGTTTGCCCTGGGCCAAAGCGAGCCTTCACAATAGCTGAACGCTAACACTGCATACTCGTTCCACTTCCAGAACAGGGCTACCGCGAGGCAGTTCTCCGGGGGAAAACGGCCCTTCGCGAAGGGCAGATCTGCCGAGCTCACTGCGGGAAAGCGAAAGCAAAGGACGCTTTTCTCCCTCTAACCGCTTTCGTCAGAGGAACGGGGGAAGTCACAGTGTTCTTTCTCTCACTGAGATACACACAATCTGATGTTGCCTCTGAGCTCCGTTGCTGGCAAAGAACTGAAACTGACATACATTCCTGTGGGGAAACACAGGGCTTTGCTAGGATTTCTCTAGGCAGTCTGTTTTCCCTGGGCCTCGCTGTAGCAACACTATCTCGCCAGGGCAACACTGCATGGGATTTCCTCTGCCAGGAGAGAGCTGCTGCTTTGTAGTTTGTGCTGGGAAACCTTGCTTTGGCAAGTGCCAATTGACCGCATTCAGGCAGAAAGAAAAGAGAATCGCAAGAGGCCTTTTCTCCCCGGCTGCTCTGCCAAGCCCTTCCAGCTAAAACTATGCCGTTGCTCCTCTGGAAGGATCCCTGCACCGCGACGTAGTTTTTCAGAAGAAGCCTTGCGTTTGCAAGAGCCAAGGAGGAATTCGTTGCAGGAAAGAGGAAGGAAAGAAAGTTTCTCTCCCTCTGCCTGCTTTGCTCAGAGGACTGGATGAAGTCAGGGAGTTCTCCCTTTCACTGAGAAACGTGCGGGCTGCTGTTGCCTGTGCGCTCTCTTCTTTGCAAAAGAGTCTGCTGTTCCACGCTTTGAACCGTGGAAAGGAGCCGGGCTCTGCTAAGATTTCCCCCGGCGCTTCGTTTGCCCTGGGCCAAAGCGAGCCTTCACAATAGCTGAACGCTAACACTGCATACTCGTTCCACTTCCAGAACAGGGCTACCGCGAGGCAGTTCTCCGGGGGAAAACGGCCCTTCGCGAAGGGCAGATCTGCCGAGCTCACTGCGGGAAAGCGAAAGCAAAGGACGCTTTTCTCCCTCTAACCGCTTTCGTCAGAGGAACGGGGGAACTGACAGTGTTCTTTCTCTCACTGAGATACACACAATCTGACGTTGCCTGTGAGCTCCGTTGCTGGCAAAGAACTGAAACTGACATACATTCCTGTGGGGAAACACAGGGCTTTGCTAGGATTTCTCTAGGCAGTCTGTTTTCCCTGGGCCTCGCTGTAGCAACACTATCTCGCCAGGGCAACACTGCATGGGATTTCCTCTGCCAGGAGAGAGCTGCTGCTTTGTAGTTTGTGCTGGGAAACCTTGCTTTGGCAAGGGCCAATTGACCGCATTCAGGCAGAAAGAAAAGAGAATCGCAAGAGGCCTTTTCTCCCCGGCTGCTCTGCCAAGCCCTTCCAGCTAAAACTATGCCGTTGCTCCTCTGGAAGGATCCCTGCACCGCGACGTAGTTTTTCAGAAGAAGCCTTGCGTTTGCAAGAGCCAAGGAGGAATTCGTTGCAGGAAAGAGGAAGGAAAGAAAGTTTCTCTCCCTCTGCCTGCTTTGCTCAGAGGACTGGATGAAGTCAGGGAGTTCTCCCTTTCACTGAGAAACGTGCGGGCTGCTGTTGCCTGTGCGCTCTCTTCTTTGCAAAAGAGTCTGCTGTTCCACGCTTTGAACCGTGGAAAGGCGCCGGGCTCTGCTAAGATTTCCCCCGGCGCTTCGTTTGCCCTGGGCCAAAGCGAGCCTTCACAATAGCTGAACGCTAACACTGCATACTCGTTCCACTTCCAGAACAGGGCTACCGCGAGGCAGTTCTGCGGGGGAAAACGGCCCTTCGCGAAGGGCAGATCTGCCGAGCTCACTGCGGGAAAGCGAAAGCAAAGGACGCTTTTCTCCCTCTAACCGCTTTCGTCAGAGGAACGGGGGAAGTCACAGTGTTCTTTCTCTCACTGAGATACACACAATCTGACGTTGCCTGTGAGCTCCGTTGCTGGCAAAGAACTGAAACTGACATACATTCCTGTGGGGAAACACAGGGCTTTGCTAGGATTTCTCTAGGCAGTCTGTTTTCCCTGGGCCTCGCTGTAGCAACACTATCTCGCCAGGGCAACACTGCATGGGATTTCCTCTGCCAGGAGAGAGCTGCTGCTTTGTAGTTTGTGCTGGGAAACCTTGCTTTGGCAAGTGCCAATTGACCGCATTCAGGCAGAAAGAAAAGAGAATCGCAAGAGGCCTTTTCTCCCCGGCTGCTCTGCCAAGCCCTTCCAGCTAAAACTATGCCGTTGCTCCTCTGGAAGGATCCCTGCACCGCGACGTAGTTTTTCAGAAGAAGCCTTGCGTTTGCAAGAGCCAAGGAGGAATTCGTTGCAGGAAAGAGGAAGGAAAGAAAGTTTCTCTCCCTCTGCCTGCTTTGCTCAGAGGACTGGATGAAGTCAGGGAGTTCTCCCTTTCACTGAGAAACGTGCGGGCTGCTGTTGCCTGTGCGCTCTCTTCTTTGCAAAAGAGTCTGCTGTTCCACGCTTTGAACCGTGGAAAGGCGCCGGGCTCTGCTAAGATTTCCCCCGGCGCTTCGTTTGCCCTGGGCCAAAGCGAGCCTTCACAATAGCTGAACGCTAACACTGCATACTCGTTCCACTTCCAGAACAGGGCTACCGCGAGGCAGTTCTCCGGGGGAAAACGGCCCTTCGCGAAGGGCAGATCTGCCGAGCTCACTGCGGGAAAGCGAAAGCAAAGGATGCTTTTCTCCCTCTAACCGCTTTCGTCAGAGGAACGGGGGAACTGACAGTGTTCTTTCTCTCACTGAGATACACACAATCTGACGTTGCCTGTGAGCTCCGTTGCTGGCAAAGAACTGAAACTGACATACATTCCTGTGGGGAAACACAGGGCTTTGCTAGGATTTCTCTAGGCAGTCTGTTTTCCCTGGGCCTCGCTGTAGCAACACTATCTCGCCAGGGCAACACTGCATGGGATTTCCTCTGCCAGGAGAGAGCTGCTGCTTTGTAGTTTGTGCTGGGAAACCTTGCTTTGGCAAGTGCCAATTGACCGCATTCAGGCAGAAAGAAAAGAGAATCGCAAGAGGCCTTTTCTCCCCGGCTGCTCTGCCAAGCCCTTCCAGCTAAAACTATGCCGTTGCTCCTCTGGAAGGATCCCTGCACCGCGACGTAGTTTTTCAGAAGAAGCCTTGCGTTTGCAAGAGCCAAGGAGGAATTCGTTGCAGGAAAGAGGAAGGAAAGAAAGTTTCTCTCCCTCTGCCTGCTTTGCTCAGAGGACTGGATGAAGTCAGGGAGTTCTCCCTTTCACTGAGAAACGTGCGGGCTGCTGTTGCCTGTGCGCTCTCTTCTTTGCAAAAGAGTCTGCTGTTCCACGCTTTGAACCGTGGAAAGGCGCCGGGCTCTGCTAAGATTTCCCCCGGCGCTTCGTTTGCCCTGGGCCAAAGCGAGCCTTCACAATAGCTGAACGCTAACACTGCATACTCGTTCCACTTCCAGAACAGGGCTACCGCGAGGCAGTTCTCCGGGGGAAAACGGCCCTTCGCGAAGGGCAGATCTGCCGAGCTCACTGCGGGAAAGCGAAAGCAAAGGATGCTTTTCTCCCTCTAACCGCTTTCGTCAGAGGAACGGGGGAAGTCACAGTGTTCTTTCTCTCACTGAGATACACACAATCTGACGTTGCCTCTGAGCTCCGTTGCTGGCAAAGAACTGAAACTGACATACATTCCTGTGGGGAAACACAGGGCTTTGCTAGGATTTCTCTAGGCAGGCTGTTTTCCCTGGGCCTCGCTGTAGCAACACTATCTCGCCAGGGCAACACTACATGGGATTTCCTCTGCCAGGAGAGAGCTGCTGCTTTGTAGTTTGTGCTGGGAAACCTTGCTTTGGCAAGGGCCAATTGACCGCATTCAGGCAGAAAGAAAAGAGAATCGCAAGAGGCCTTTTCTCCCCGGCTGCTCTGCCAAGCCCTTCCAGCTAAAACTATGCCGTTGCTCCTCTGGAAGGAACCCTGCACCGCGACGTAGTTTTTCAGAAGAAGCCTTGCGTTTGCAAGGGCAAAGGAGGAATTCGTTGCAGGAAAGAGGAAGGAAAGAAAGTTTCTCTCCCTCTGCCTGCTTTGCTCAGAGGACTGGATGAAGTCAGGGAGTTCTCCCTTTCACTGAGAAACGTACGGGCTGCTGTTGCCTGTGCGCTCTCTTCTTTGCAAAAGAGTCTGCTGTTCCACGCTTTGAACCGTGGAAAGGCGCCGGGCTCTGCTAAGATTTCCCCCGGCGCTTCGTTTGCCCTGGGCCAAAGCGAGCCTTCACAATAGCTGAACGCTAACACTGCATACTCGTTCCACTTCCAGAACAGGGCTACCGCGAGGCAGTTCTCCGGGGGAAAACGGCCCTTCGCGAAGGGCAGATCTGCCGAGCTCACTGCGGGAAAGCGAAAGCAAAGGACGCTTTTCTCCCTCTAACCGCTTTCGTCAGAGGAACGGGGGAAGTCACAGTGTTCTTTCTCTCACTGAGATACACACAATCTGACGTTGCCTGTGAGCTCCGTTGCTGGCAAAGAACTGAAACTGACATACATTCCTGTGGGGAAACACAGGGCTTTGCTAGGATTTCTCTAGGCAGTCTGTTTTCCCTGGGCCTCGCTGTAGCAACACTATCTCGCCAGGGCAACACTGCATGGGATTTCCTCTGCCAGGAGAGAGCTGCTGCTTTGTAGTTTGTGCTGGGAAACCTTGCTTTGGCAAGGGCCAATTGACCGCATTCAGGCAGAAAGAAAAGAGAATCGCAAGAGGCCTTTTCTCCCCGGCTGCTCTGCCAAGCCCTTCCAGCTAAAACTATGCCGTTGCTCCTCTGGAAGGATCCCTGCACCGCGACGTAGTTTTTCAGAAGAAGCCTTGCGTTTGCAAGAGCCAAGGAGGAATTCGTTGCAGGAAAGAGGAAGGAAAGAAAGTTTCTCTCCCTCTGCCTGCTTTGCTCAGAGGACTGGATGAAGTCAGGGAGTTCTCCCTTTCACTGAGAAACGTGCGGGCTGCTGTTGCCTGTGCGCTCTCTTCTTTGCAAAAGAGTCTGCTGTTCCACGCTTTGAACCGTGGAAAGGCGCCGGGCTCTGCTAAGATTTCCCCCGGCGCTTCGTTTGCCCTGGGCCAAAGCGAGCCTTCACAATAGCTGAACGCTAACACTGCATACTCGTTCCACTTCCAGAACAGGGCTACCGCGAGGCAGTTCTGCGGGGGAAAACGGCCCTTCGCGAAGGGCAGATCTGCCGAGCTCACTGCGGGAAAGCGAAAGCAAAGGACGCTTTTCTCCCTCTAACCGCTTTCGTCAGAGGAACGGGGGAAGGCACAATGTTCTTTCTCTCACTGAGATACACACAATCTGACGTTGTCTCTGAGCTCCGTTGCTGGCAAAGAACTGAAACTGACATACATTCCTGTGGGGAAACACAGGGCTTTGCTAGGATTTCTCTAGGCAGTCTGTTTTCCCTGGGCCTCGCTGTAGCAACACTATCTCGCCAGGGGAACACTGCATGGGATTTCCTCTGCCAGGAGAGAGCTGCTGCTTTGTAGTTTGTGCTGGGAAACCTTGCTTTGGCAAGTGCCAATTGACCGCATTCAGGCAGAAAGAAAAGAGAATCGCAAGAGGCCTTTTCTCCCCGGCTGCTCTGCCAAGCCCTTCCAGCTAAAACTATGCCGTTGCTCCTCTGGAAGGATCCCTGCACCGCGACGTAGTTTTTCAGAAGAAGCCTTGCGTTTGCAAGAGCCAAGGAGGAATTCGTTGCAGGAAAGAGGAAGGAAAGAAAGTTTCTCTCCCTCTGCCTGCTTTGCTCAGAGGACTGGATGAAGTCAGGGAGTTCTCCCTTTCACTGAGAAACGTACGCTCTGTTCTTTGCAAAAGAGTCTGCTGTTCCACGCTTTGAACCGTGGAAAGGCGCCGGGCTCTGCTAAGATTTCCCCCGGCGCTTCGTTTGCCCTGGGCCAAAGCGAGCCTTCACAATAGCTGAACGCTAACACTGCATACTCGTTCCACTTCCAGAACAGGGCTACCGCGAGGCAGTTCTCCGGGGGAAAACGGCCCTTCGCGAAGGGCAGATCTGCCGAGCTCACTGCGGGAAAGCGAAAGCAAAGGACGCTTTTCTCCCTCTAACCGCTTTCGTCAGAGGAACGGGGGAAGTCACAGTGTTCTTTCTCTCACTGAGATACACACAATCTGACGTTGCCTCTGAGCTCCGTTGCTGGCAAAGAACTGAAACTGACATACATTCCTGTGGGGAAACACAGGGCTTTGCTAGGATTTCTCTAGGCAGTCTGTTTTCCCTGGGCCTCGCTGTAGCAACACTATCTCGCCAGGGCAACACTGCATGGGATTTCCTCTGCCAGGAGAGAGCTGCTGCTTTGTAGTTTGTGCTGGGAAACCTTGCTTTGGCAAGTGCCAATTGACCGCATTCAGGCAGAAAGAAAAGAGAATCGCAAGAGGCCTTTTCTCCCCGGCTGCTCTGCCAAGCCCTTCCAGCTAAAACTATGCCGTTGCTCCTCTGGAAGGATCCCTGCACCGCGACGTAGTTTTTCAGAAGAAGCCTTGCGTTTGCAAGAGCCAAGGAGGAATTCGTTGCAGGAAAGAGGAAGGAAAGAAAGTTTCTCTCCCTCTGCCTGCTTTGCTCAGAGGACTGGATGAAGTCAGGGAGTTCTCCCTTTCACTGAGAAACGTGCGGGCTGCTGTTGCCTGTGCGCTCTCTTCTTTGCAAAAGAGTCTGCTGTTCCACGCTTTGAACCGTGGAAAGGTGCCGGGCTCTGCTAAGATTTCCCCCGGCGCTTCGTTTGCCCTGGGCCAAAGCGAGCCTTCACAATAGCTGAACGCTAACACTGCATACTCGTTCCACTTCCAGAACAGGGCTACCGCGAGGCAGTTCTCCGGGGAAAAACGGCCCTTCGCGAAGGGCAGATCTGCCGAGCTCACTGCGGGAAAGCGAAAGCAAAGGACGCTTTTCTCCCTCTAACCGCTTTCGTCAGAGGAACGGGGGAAGTCACAGTGTTCTTTCTCTCACTGAGATACACACAATCTGACGTTGCCTCTGAGCTCCGTTGCTGGCAAAGAACTGAAACTGACATACATTCCTGTGGGGAAACAGAGGGCTTTGCTAGGATTTCTCTAGGCAGTCTGTTTTCCCTGGGCCTCGCTGTAGCAATACTATCTCGCCAGGGCAACACTGCATGGGATTTCCTCTGCCAGGAGAGAGCTGCTGCTTTGTAGTTTGTGCTGGGAAACCTTGCTTTGGCAAGGGCCAATTGACCGCATTCAGGCAGAAAGAAAAGAGAATCGCAAGAGGCCTTTTCTCCCCGGCTGCTCTGCCAAGCCCTTCCAGCTAAAACTATGCCGTTGCTCCTCTGGAAGGATCCCTGCACCGCGACGTAGTTTTTCAGAAGAAGCCTTGCGTTTGCAAGAGCAAAGGAGGAATTCGTTGCAGGAAAGAGGAAGGAAAGAAAGTTTCTCTCCCTCTGCCTGCTTTGCTCAGAGGACTGGATGAAGTCAGGGAGTTCTCCCTTTCACTGAGAAACGTGCGGGCTGCTGTTGCCTGTGCGCTCTCTTCTTTGCAAAAGAGTCTGCTGTTCCACGCTTTGAACCGTGGAAAGGCGCCGGGCTCTGCTAAGATTTCCCCCGGCGCTTCGTTTGCCCTGGGCCAAAGCGAGCCTTCACAATAGCTGAACGCTAACACTGCATACTCGTTCCACTTCCAGAACAGGGCTACCGCGAGGCAGTTCTGCGGGGGAAAACGGCCCTTCGCGAAGGGCAGATCTGCCGAGCTCACTGCGGGAAAGCGAAAGCAAAGGACGCTTTTCTCCCTCTAACCGCTTTCGTCAGAGGAACGGGGGAAGTCACAGTGTTCTTTCTCTCACTGAGATACACACAATCTGACGTTGCCTCTGAGCTCCGTTGCTGGCAAAGAACTGAAACTGACATACATTCCTGTGGGGAAACACAGGGCTTTGCTAGGATTTCTCTAGGCAGTCTGTTTTCCCTGGTCCTCGCTGTAGCAACACTATCTCGCCAGGGCAACACTGCATGGGATTTCCTCTGCCAGGAGAGAGCTGCTGCTTTGTAGTTTGTGCTGGGAAACCTTGCTTTGGCAAGGGCCAATTGACCGCATTCAGGCGGAAAGAAAAGAGAATCGCAAGAGGCCTTTTCTCCCCGGCTGCTCTGCCAAGCCCTTCCAGCTAAAACTATGCCGTTGCTCCTCTGGAAGGATCCCTGCACCGCGACGTAGTTTTTCAGAAGAAGCCTTGCGTTTGCAAGAGCCAAGGAGGAATTCGTTGCAGGAAAGAGGAAGGAAAGAAAGTTTCTCTCCCTCTGCCTGCTTTGCTCAGAGGACTGGATGAAGTCAGGGAGTTCTCCCTTTCACTGAGAAACGTACGCTCTGTTCTTTGCAAAAGAGTCTGCTGTTCCACGCTTTGAACCGTGGAAAGGCGCCGGGCTCTGCTAAGATTTCCCCCGGCGCTTCGTTTGCCCTGGGCCAAAGCGAGCCTTCACAATAGCTGAACGCTAACACTGCATACTCGTTCCACTTCCAGAACAGGGCTACCGCGAGGCAGTTCTCCGGGGGAAAACGGCCCTTCGCGAAGGGCAGATCTGCCGAGCTCACTGCGGGAAAGCGAAAGCAAAGGACGCTTTTCTCCCTCTAACCGCTTTCGTCAGAGGAACGGGGGAAGTCACAGTGTTCTTTCTCTCACTGAGATACACACAATCTGACGTTGCCTCTGAGCTCCGTTGCTGGCAAAGAACTGAAACTGACATACATTCCTGTGGGGAAACACAGGGCTTTGCTAGGATTTCTCTAGGCAGTCTGTTTTCCCTGGGCCTCGCTGTAGCAACACTATCTCGCCAGGGCAACACTGCATGGGATTTCCTCTGCCAGGAGAGAGCTGCTGCTTTGTAGTTTGTGCTGGGAAACCTTGCTTTGGCAAGTGCCAATTGACCGCATTCAGGCAGAAAGAAAAGAGAATCGCAAGAGGCCTTTTCTCCCCGGCTGCTCTGCCAAGCCCTTCCAGCTAAAACTATGCCGTTGCTCCTCTGGAAGGATCCCTGCACCGCGACGTAGTTTTTCAGAAGAAGCCTTGCGTTTGCAAGAGCCAAGGAGGAATTCGTTGCAGGAAAGAGGAAGGAAAGAAAGTTTCTCTCCCTCTGCCTGCTTTGCTCAGAGGACTGGATGAAGTCAGGGAGTTCTCCCTTTCACTGAGAAACGTGCGCTCTGTTCTTTGCAAAAGAGTCTGCTGTTCCACGCTTTGAACCGTGGAAAGGCGCCGGGCTCTGCTAAGATTTCCCCCGGCGCTTCGTTTGCCCTGGGCCAAAGCGAGCCTTCACAATAGCTGAACGCTAACACTGCATACTCGTTCCACTTCCAGAACAGGGCTACCGCGAGGCAGTTCTGCGGGGGAAAACGGCCCTTCGCGAAGGGCAGATCTGCCGAGCTCACTGCGGGAAAGCGAAAGCAAAGGACGCTTTTCTCCCTCTAACCGCTTTCGTCAGAGGAACGGGGGAAGGCACAGTGTTCTTTCTCTCACTGAGATACACACAATCTGACGTTGCCTCTGAGCTCCGTTGCTGGCAAAGAACTGAAACTGACATACATTCCTGTGGGGAAACACAGGGCTTTGCTAGGATTTCTCTAGGCAGTCTGTTTTCCCTGGGCCTCGCTGTAGCAACACTATCTCGCCAGGGGAACACTGCATGGGATTTCCTCTGCCAGGAGAGAGCTGCTGCTTTGTAGTTTGTGCTGGGAAACCTTGCTTTGGCAAGTGCCTATTGACCGCATTCAGGCAGAAAGAAAAGAGAATCGCAAGAGGCCTTTTCTCCCCGGCTGCTCTGCCAAGCCCTTCCAGCTAAAACTATGCCGTTGCTCCTCTGGAAGGATCCCGGCACCGCGACGTAGTTTTTCAGAAGAAGCCTTGCGTTTGCAAGAGCCAAGGAGGAATTCGTTGCAGGAAAGAGGAAGGAAAGAAAGTTTCTCTCCCTCTGCCTGCTTTGCTCAGAGGACTGGATGAAGTCAGGGAGTTCTCCCTTTCACTGAGAAACGTGCGCTCTGTTCTTTGCAAAAGAGTCTGCTGTTCCACGCTTTGAACCGTGGAAAGGCGCCGGGCTCTGCTAAGATTTCCCCCGGCGCTTCGTTTGCCCTGGGCCAAAGCGAGCCTTCACAATAGCTGAACGCTAACACTGCATACTCGTTCCACTTCCAGAACAGGGCTACAGCGAGGCAGTTCTCCGGGGGAAAACGGCCCTTCGCGAAGGGCAGATCTGCCGAGCTCACTGCGGGAAAGCGAAAGCAAAGGACGCTTTTCTCCCTCTAACCGCTTTCGTCAGAGGAACGGGGGAAGGCACAGTGTTCTTTCTCTCACTGAGATACACACAATCTGACGTTGCCTCTGAGCTCCGTTGCTGGCAAAGAACTGAAACTGACATACATTCCTGTGGGGAAACACAGGGCTTTGCTAGGATTTCTCTAGGCAGTCTGTTTTCCCTGGGCCTCGCTGTAGCAACACTATCTCGCCAGGGGAACACTGCATGGGATTTCCTCTGCCAGGAGAGAGCTGCTGCTTTGTAGTTTGTGCTGGGAAACCTTGCTTTGGCAAGTGCCAATTGACCGCATTCAGGCAGAAAGAAAAGAGAATCGCAAGAGGCCTTTTCTCCCCGGCTGCTCTGCCAAGCCCTTCCAGCTAAAACTATGCCGTTGCTCCTCTGGAAGGATCCCTGCACCGCGACGTAGTTTTTCAGAAGAAGCCTTGCGTTTGCAAGAGCCAAGGAGGAATTCGTTGCAGGAAAGAGGAAGGAAAGAAAGTTTCTCTCCCTCTGCCTGCTTTGCTCAGAGGACTGGATGAAGTCAGGGAGTTCTCCCTTTCACTGAGAAACGTGCGGGCTGCTGTTGCCTGTGCGCTCTCTTCTTTGCAAAAGAGTCTGCTGTTCCACGCTTTGAACCGTGGAAAGGCGCCGGGCTCTGCTAAGATTTCCCCCGGCGCTTCGTTTGCCCTGGGCCAAAGCGAGCCTTCACAATAGCTGAACGCTAACACTGCATACTCGTTCCACTTCCAGAACAGGGCTACCGCGAGGCAGTTCTCCGGGGGAAAACGGCCCTTCGCGAAGGGCAGATCTGCCGAGCTCACTGCGGGAAAGCGAAAGCAAAGGACGCTTTTCTCCCTCTAACCGCTTTCGTCAGAGGAACGGGGGAAGGCACAGTGTTCTTTCTCTCACTGAGATACACACAATCTGACGTTGCCTCTGAGCTCCGTTGCTGGCAAAGAACTGAAACTGACATACATTCCTGTGGGGAAACACAGGGCTTTGCTAGGATTTCTCTAGGCAGTCTGTTTTCCCTGGGCCTCGCTGTAGCAACACTATCTCGCCAGGGGAACACTGCATGGGATTTCCTCTGCCAGGAGAGAGCTGCTGCTTTGTAGTTTGTGCTGGGAAACCTTGCTTTGGCAAGTGCCAATTGACCGCATTCAGGCAGAAAGAAAAGAGAATCGCAAGAGGCCTTTTCTCCCCGGCTGCTCTGCCAAGCCCTTCCAGCTAAAACTATGCCGTTGCTCCTCTGGAAGGATCCCTGCACCGCGACGTAGTTTTTCAGAAGAAGCCTTGCGTTTGCAAGAGCCAAGGAGGAATTCGTTGCAGGAAAGAGGAAGGAAAGAAAGTTTCTCTCCCTCTGCCTGCTTTGCTCAGAGGACTGGATGAAGTCAGGGAGTTCTCCCTTTCACTGAGAAACGTGCGGGCTGCTGTTGCCTGTGCGCTCTCTTCTTTGCAAAAGAGTCTGCTGTTCCACGCTTTGAACCGTGGAAAGGCGCCGGGCTCTGCTAAGATTTCCCCCGGCGCTTCGTTTGCCCTGGGCCAAAGCGAGCCTTCACAATAGCTGAACGCTAACACTGCATACTCGTTCCACTTCCAGAACAGGGCTACCGCGAGGCAGTTCTGCGGGGGAAAACGGCCCTTCGCGAAGGGCAGATCTGCCGAGCTCACTGCGGGAAAGCGAAAGCAAAGGACGCTTTTCTCCCTCTAACCGCTTTCGTCAGAGGAACGGGGGAAGGCACAGTGTTCTTTCTCTCACTGAGATACACACAATCTGACGTTGCCTCTGAGCTCCGTTGCTGGCAAAGAACTGAAACTGACATACATTCCTGTGGGGAAACACAGGGCTTTGCTAGGATTTCTCTAGGCAGTCTGTTTTCCCTGGGCCTCGCTGTAGCAACACTATCTCGCCAGGGCAACACTGCATGGGATTTCCTCTGCCAGGAGAGAGCTGCTGCTTTGTAGTTTGTGCTGGGAAACCTTGCTTTGGCAAGGGCCAATTGACCGCATTCAGGCAGAAAGAAAAGAGAATCGCAAGAGGCCTTTTCTCCCCGGCTGCTCTGCCAAGCCCTTCCAGCTAAAACTATGCCGTTGCTCCTCTGGAAGGATCCCTGCACCGCGACGTAGTTTTTCAGAAGAAGCCTTGCGTTTGCAAGAGCAAAGGAGGAATTCGTTGCAGGAAAGAGGAAGGAAAGAAAGTTTCTCTCCCTCTGCCTGCTTTGCTCAGAGGACTGGATGAAGTCAGGGAGTTCTCCCTTTCACTGAGAAACGTGCGGGCTGCTGTTGCCTGTGCGCTCTCTTCTTTGCAAAAGAGTCTGCTGTTCCACGCTTTGAACCGTGGAAAGGCGCCGGGCTCTGCTAAGATTTCCCCCGGCGCTTCGTTTGCCCTGGGCCAAAGCGAGCCTTCACAATAGCTGAACGCTAACACTGCATACTCGTTCCACTTCCAGAACAGGGCTACCGCGAGGCAGTTCTCCGGGGGAAAACGGCCCTTCGCGAAGGGCAGATCTGCCGAGCTCACTGCGGGAAAGCGAAAGCAAAGGACGCTTTTCTCCCTCTAACCGCTTTCGTCAGAGGAACGGGGGAAGGCACAGTGTTCTTTCTCTCACTGAGATACACACAATCTGACGTTGCCTCTGAGCTCCGTTGCTGGCAAAGAACTGAAACTGACATACATTCCTGTGGGGAAACACAGGGCTTTGCTAGGATTTCTCTAGGCAGTCTGTTTTCCCTGGGCCTCGCTGTAGCAACACTATCTCGCCAGGGCAACACTGCATGGGATTTCCTCTGCCAGGAGAGAGCTGCTGCTTTGTAGTTTGTGCTGGGAAACCTTGCTTTGGCAAGTGCCAATTGACCGCATTCAGGCAGAAAGAAAAGAGAATCGCAAGAGGCCTTTTCTCCCCGGCTGCTCTGCCAAGCCCTTCCAGCTAAAACTATGCCGTTGCTCCTCTGGAAGGATCCCTGCACCGCGACGTAGTTTTTCAGAAGAAGCCTTGCGTTTGCAAGAGCCAAGGAGGAATTCGTTGCAGGAAAGAGGAAGGAAAGAAAGTTTCTCTCCCTCTGCCTGCTTTGCTCAGAGGACTGGATGAAGTCAGGGAGTTCTCCCTTTCACTGAGAAACGTGCGCTCTCTTCTTTGCAAAAGAGTCTGCTGTTCCACGCTTTGAACCGTGGAAAGGCGCCGGGCTCTGCTAAGATTTCCCCCGGCGCTTCGTTTGCCCTGGGCCAAAGCGAGCCTTCACAATAGCTGAACGCTAACACTGCATACTCGTTCCACTTCCAGAACAGGGCTACCGCGAGGCAGTTCTGCGGGGGAAAACGGCCCTTCGCGAAGGGCAGATCTGCCGAGCTCACTGCGGGAAAGCGAAAGCAAAGGACGCTTTTCTCCCTCTAACCGCTTTCGTCAGAGGAACGGGGGAAGGCACAGTGTTCTTTCTCTCACTGAGATACACACAATCTGACGTTGCCTCTGAGCTCCGTTGCTGGCAAAGAACTGAAACTGACATACATTCCTGTGGGGAAACACAGGGCTTTGCTAGGATTTCTCTAGGCAGTCTGTTTTCCCTGGGCCTCGCTGTAGCAACACTATCTCGCCAGGGGAACACTGCATGGGATTTCCTCTGCCAGGAGAGAGCTGCTGCTTTGTAGTTTGTGCTGGGAAACCTTGCTTTGGCAAGTGCCTATTGACCGCATTCAGGCAGAAAGAAAAGAGAATCGCAAGAGGCCTTTTCTCCCCGGCTGCTCTGCCAAGCCCTTCCAGCTAAAACTATGCCGTTGCTCCTCTGGAAGGATCCCTGCACCGCGACGTAGTTTTTCAGAAGAAGCCTTGCGTTTGCAAGAGCCAAGGAGGAATTCGTTGCAGGAAAGAGGAAGGAAAGAAAGTTTCTCTCCCTCTGCCTGCTTTGCTCAGAGGACTGGATGAAGTCAGGGAGTTCTCCCTTTCACTGAGAAACGTGCGGGCTGCTGTTGCCTGTGCGCTCTCTTCTTTGCAAAAGAGTCTGCTGTTCCACGCTTTGAACCGTGGAAAGGCGCCGGGCTCTGCTAAGATTTCCCCCGGCGCTTCGTTTGCCCTGGGCCAAAGCGAGCCTTCACAATAGCTGAACGCTAACACTGCATACTCGTTCCACTTCCAGAACAGGGCTACCGCGAGGCAGTTCTCCGGGGGAAAACGGCCCTTCGCGAAGGGCAGATCTGCCGAGCTCACTGCGGGAAAGCGAAAGCAAAGGACGCTTTTCTCCCTCTAACCGCTTTCGTCAGAGGAACGGGGGAAGGCACAGTGTTCTTTCTCTCACTGAGATACACACAATCTGACGTTGCCTCTGAGCTCCGTTGCTGGCAAAGAACTGAAACTGACATACATTCCTGTGGGGAAACACAGGGCTTTGCTAGGATTTCTCTAGGCAGTCTGTTTTCCCTGGGCCTCGCTGTAGCAACACTATCTCGCCAGGGGAACACTGCATGGGATTTCCTCTGCCAGGAGAGAGCTGCTGCTTTGTAGTTTGTGCTGGGAAACCTTGCTTTGGCAAGTGCCAATTGACCGCATTCAGGCAGAAAGAAAAGAGAATCGCAAGAGGCCTTTTCTCCCCGGCTGCTCTGCCAAGCCCTTCCAGCTAAAACTATGCCGTTGCTCCTCTGGAAGGATCCCTGCACCGCGACGTAGTTTTTCAGAAGAAGCCTTGCGTTTGCAAGAGCCAAGGAGGAATTCGTTGCAGGAAAGAGGAAGGAAAGAAAGTTTCTCTCCCTCTGCCTGCTTTGCTCAGAGGACTGGATGAAGTCAGGGAGTTCTCCCTTTCACTGAGAAACGTGCGCTCTGTTCTTTGCAAAAGAGTCTGCTGTTCCACGCTTTGAACCGTGGAAAGGCGCCGGGCTCTGCTAAGATTTCCCCCGGCGCTTCGTTTGCCCTGGGCCAAAGCGAGCCTTCACAATAGCTGAACGCTAACACTGCATACTCGTTCCACTTCCAGAACAGGGCTACCGCGAGGCAGTTCTGCGGGGGAAAACGGCCCTTCGCGAAGGGCAGATCTGCCGAGCTCACTGCGGGAAAGCGAAAGCAAAGGACGCTTTTCTCCCTCTAACCGCTTTCGTCAGAGGAACGGGGGAAGGCACAGTGTTCTTTCTCTCACTGAGATACACACAATCTGACGTTGCCTCTGAGCTCCGTTGCTGGCAAAGAACTGAAACTGACATACATTCCTGTGGGGAAACACAGGGCTTTGCTAGGATTTCTCTAGGCAGTCTGTTTTCCCTGGGCCTCGCTGTAGCAACACTATCTCGCCAGGGGAACACTGCATGGGATTTCCTCTGCCAGGAGAGAGCTGCTGCTTTGTAGTTTGTGCTGGGAAACCTTGCTTTGGCAAGTGCCTATTGACCGCATTCAGGCAGAAAGAAAAGAGAATCGCAAGAGGCCTTTTCTCCCCGGCTGCTCTGCCAAGCCCTTCCAGCTAAAACTATGCCGTTGCTCCTCTGGAAGGATCCCTGCACCGCGACGTAGTTTTTCAGAAGAAGCCTTGCGTTTGCAAGAGCCAAGGAGGAATTCGTTGCAGGAAAGAGGAAGGAAAGAAAGTTTCTCTCCCTCTGCCTGCTTTGCTCAGAGGACTGGATGAAGTCAGGGAGTTCTCCCTTTCACTGAGAAACGTGCGGGCTGCTGTTGCCTGTGCGCTCTCTTCTTTGCAAAAGAGTCTGCTGTTCCACGCTTTGAACCGTGGAAAGGCGCCGGGCTCTGCTAAGATTTCCCCCGGCGCTTCGTTTGCCCTGGGCCAAAGCGAGCCTTCACAATAGCTGAACGCTAACACTGCATACTCGTTCCACTTCCAGAACAGGGCTACCGCGAGGCAGTTCTCCGGGGGAAAACGGCCCTTCGCGAAGGGCAGATCTGCCGAGCTCACTGCGGGAAAGCGAAAGCAAAGGACGCTTTTCTCCCTCTAACCGCTTTCGTCAGAGGAACGGGGGAAGGCACAGTGTTCTTTCTCTCACTGAGATACACACAATCTGACGTTGCCTCTGAGCTCCGTTGCTGGCAAAGAACTGAAACTGACATACATTCCTGTGGGGAAACACAGGGCTTTGCTAGGATTTCTCTAGGCAGTCTGTTTTCCCTGGGCCTCGCTGTAGCAACACTATCTCGCCAGGGGAACACTGCATGGGATTTCCTCTGCCAGGAGAGAGCTGCTGCTTTGTAGTTTGTGCTGGGAAACCTTGCTTTGGCAAGGGCCAATTGACCGCATTCAGGCAGAAAGAAAAGAGAATCGCAAGAGGCCTTTTCTCCCCGGCTGCTCTGCCAAGCCCTTCCAGCTAAAACTATGCCGTTGCTCCTCTGGAAGGATCCCTGCACCGCGACGTAGTTTTTCAGAAGAAGCCTTGCGTTTGCAAGAGCCAAGGAGGAATTCGTTGCAGGAAAGAGGAAGGAAAGAAAGTTTCTCTCCCTCTGCCTGCTTTGCTCAGAGGACTGGATGAAGTCAGGGAGTTCTCCCTTTCACTGAGAAACGTGCGCTCTGTTCTTTGCAAAAGAGTCTGCTGTTCCACGCTTTGAACCGTGGAAAGGCGCCGGGCTCTGCTAAGATTTCCCCCGGCGCTTCGTTTGCCCTGGGCCAAAGCGAGCCTTCACAATAGCTGAACGCTAACACTGCATACTCGTTCCACTTCCAGAACAGGGCTACCGCGAGGCAGTTCTGCGGGGGAAAACGGCCCTTCGCGAAGGGCAGATCTGCCGAGCTCACTGCGGGAAAGCGAAAGCAAAGGACGCTTTTCTCCCTCTAACCGCTTTCGTCAGAGGAACGGGGGAAGGCACAGTGTTCTTTCTCTCACTGAGATACACACAATCTGACGTTGCCTCTGAGCTCCGTTGCTGGCAAAGAACTGAAACTGACATACATTCCTGTGGGGAAACACAGGGCTTTGCTAGGATTTCTCTAGGCAGTCTGTTTTCCCTGGGCCTCGCTGTAGCAACACTATCTCGCCAGGGGAACACTGCATGGGATTTCCTCTGCCAGGAGAGAGCTGCTGCTTTGTAGTTTGTGCTGGGAAACCTTGCTTTGGCAAGTGCCAATTGACCGCATTCAGGCAGAAAGAAAAGAGAATCGCAAGAGGCCTTTTCTCCCCGGCTGCTCTGCCAAGCCCTTCCAGCTAAAACTATGCCGTTGCTCCTCTGGAAGGATCCCTGCACCGCGACGTAGTTTTTCAGAAGAAGCCTTGCGTTTGCAAGAGCCAAGGAGGAATTCGTTGCAGGAAAGAGGAAGGAAAGAAAGTTTCTCTCCCTCTGCCTGCTTTGCTCAGAGGACTGGATGAAGTCAGGGAGTTCTCCCTTTCACTGAGAAACGTGCGGGCTGCTGTTGCCTGTGCGCTCTCTTCTTTGCAAAAGAGTCTGCTGTTCCACGCTTTGAACCGTGGAAAGGCGCCGGGCTCTGCTAAGATTTCCCCCGGCGCTTCGTTTGCCCTGGGCCAAAGCGAGCCTTCACAATAGCTGAACGCTAACACTGCATACTCGTTCCACTTCCAGAACAGGGCTACCGCGAGGCAGTTCTCCGGGGGAAAACGGCCCTTCGCGAAGGGCAGATCTGCCGAGCTCACTGCGGGAAAGCGAAAGCAAAGGACGCTTTTCTCCCTCTAACCGCTTTCGTCAGAGGAACGGGGGAAGGCACAGTGTTCTTTCTCTCACTGAGATACACACAATCTGACGTTGCCTCTGAGCTCCGTTGCTGGCAAAGAACTGAAACTGACATACATTCCTGTGGGGAAACACAGGGCTTTGCTAGGATTTCTCTAGGCAGTCTGTTTTCCCTGGGCCTCGCTGTAGCAACACTATCTCGCCAGGGGAACACTGCATGGGATTTCCTCTGCCAGGAGAGAGCTGCTGCTTTGTAGTTTGTGCTGGGAAACCTTGCTTTGGCAAGGGCCAATTGACCGCATTCAGGCAGAAAGAAAAGAGAATCGCAAGAGGCCTTTTCTCCCCGGCTGCTCTGCCAAGCCCTTCCAGCTAAAACTATGCCGTTGCTCCTCTGGAAGGATCCCTGCACCGCGACGTAGTTTTTCAGAAGAAGCCTTGCGTTTGCAAGAGCCAAGGAGGAATTCGTTGCAGGAAAGAGGAAGGAAAGAAAGTTTCTCTCCCTCTGCCTGCTTTGCTCAGAGGACTGGATGAAGTCAGGGAGTTCTCCCTTTCACTGAGAAACGTGCGGGCTGCTGTTGCCTGTGCGCTCTCTTCTTTGCAAAAGAGTCTGCTGTTCCACGCTTTGAACCGTGGAAAGGCGCCGGGCTCTGCTAAGATTTCCCCCGGCGCTTCGTTTGCCCTGGGCCAAAGCGAGCCTTCACAATAGCTGAACGCTAACACTGCATACTCGTTCCACTTCCAGAACAGGGCTACCGCGAGGCAGTTCTGCGGGGGAAAACGGCCCTTCGCGAAGGGCAGATCTGCCGAGCTCACTGCGGGAAAGCGAAAGCAAAGGACGCTTTTCTCCCTCTAACCGCTTTCGTCAGAGGAACGGGGGAAGGCACAGTGTTCTTTCTCTCACTGAGATACACACAATCTGACGTTGCCTCTGAGCTCCGTTGCTGGCAAAGAACTGAAACTGACATACATTCCTGTGGGGAAACACAGGGCTTTGCTAGGATTTCTCTAGGCAGTCTGTTTTCCCTGGGCCTCGCTGTAGCAACACTATCTCGCCAGGGCAACACTGCATGGGATTTCCTCTGCCAGGAGAGAGCTGCTGCTTTGTAGTTTGTGCTGGGAAACCTTGCTTTGGCAAGTGCCAATTGACCGCATTCAGGCAGAAAGAAAAGAGAATCGCAAGAGGCCTTTTCTCCCCGGCTGCTCTGCCAAGCCCTTCCAGCTAAAACTATGCCGTTGCTCCTCTGGAAGGATCCCTGCACCGCGACGTAGTTTTTCAGAAGAAGCCTTGCGTTTGCAAGAGCCAAGGAGGAATTCGTTGCAGGAAAGAGGAAGGAAAGAAAGTTTCTCTCCCTCTGCCTGCTTTGCTCAGAGGACTGGATGAAGTCAGGGAGTTCTCCCTTTCACTGAGAAACGTGCGGGCTGCTGTTGCCTGTGCGCTCTCTTCTTTGCAAAAGAGTCTGCTGTTCCACGCTTTGAACCGTGGAAAGGCGCCGGGCTCTGCTAAGATTTCCCCCGGCGCTTCGTTTGCCCTGGGCCAAAGCGAGCCTTCACAATAGCTGAACGCTAACACTGCATACTCGTTCCACTTCCAGAACAGGGCTACCGCGAGGCAGTTCTCCGGGGGAAAACGGCCCTTCGCGAAGGGCAGATCTGCCGAGCTCACTGCGGGAAAGCGAAAGCAAAGGACGCTTTTCTCCCTCTAACCGCTTTCGTCAGAGGAACGGGGGAAGTCACAGTGTTCTTTCTCTCACTGAGATACACACAATCTGACGTTGCCTCTGAGCTCCGTTGCTGGCAAAGAACTGAAACTGACATACATTCCTGTGGGGAAACACAGGGCTTTGCTAGGATTTCTCTAGGCAGTCTGTTTTCCCTGGGCCTCGCTGTAGCAACACTATCTCGCCAGGGCAACACTGCATGGGATTTCCTCTGCCAGGAGAGAGCTGCTGCTTTGTAGTTTGTGCTGGGAAACCTTGCTTTGGCAAGGGCCAATTGACCGCATTCAGGCAGAAAGAAAAGAGAATCGCAAGAGGCCTTTTCTCCCCGGCTGCTCTGCCAAGCCCTTCCAGCTAAAACTATGCCGTTGCTCCTCTGGAAGGATCCCTGCACCGCGACGTAGTTTTTCAGAAGAAGCCTTGCGTTTGCAAGAGCAAAGGAGGAATTCGTTGCAGGAAAGAGGAAGGAAAGAAAGTTTAATACTATCTCTCTATG